>NC_091193.1:29962564-30098969 GCF_040958095.1 Procambarus clarkii
GTTTTATTTAGTTTAGTTTAATTAGGATAATAAAAAGCTATTAAAACACTGGTTTTAGAAATTATTTATTAATATGAAACTTTCAAAAGTCATGGGTCACTGAACTATGAAGACACACAGACGAAAGTGAGTGAAACCTCACTGTAAAGTGAGGTTTACAGTATAGTATTCTCTTATCTGTCCACCCTCACTCATCTTGTTTCATCACAGAAAATGTCTATAAGGAGATTTTACCACATGTAGCTAGGTAATCACGCTTCATCCTTTAAATTAATGTACAAAGATACGTGTGCCCCAAATCAGTGAACGAAAATCATGGAAACTCAGTTGTTCACTTGTGTGGATCACTGGCTGGTGTTTGTGTGGACCATTTTGGCTGGTGTTTGTGTGGACCATTTTGGCTGGTGTTTGGTTCATATGGTTCACTTGTGTGATCCAACTTCTTATGAAGGAATTATTAATTGTAATCTGTGATAGAATGAGAAAGTTTTCCACCACTCTGTGAACTCTGTCCCAAAATCGTAAGCTTGTGGACCACTTGTGGTCCACATGTGTGGTCCATTTGTGTGGTCCACTTGTGTGATCCACTTGTGTGATCCAACTTGTCATATGAGAGAATTATTGATTGTAATCTGTTATAGAATGGGAAAGTTTTCCACCAGTCTGTGAACTCTTGTCTGGACATCGTAAGCAAATCCGAACATCCCTCGCTTCGGCGAACCATTGTTCGTCGAACCGGGTGAGTAAATTCGGCCTGAAAAGTGTACGAACTAGCCGGAGATTCGTTGAATCGGGGTACGTTGAATCGAGGTTGTACTGTACATTCAACGCTGGTTTTTTATTTATGAGTATTTATTATTTTAGTATTTATGATATGCAACTTCACCCGAAACACTGTGCGTGTTAGTGACTTTTGCAAATATGTACAAATACCAATATTATGTAATCTCACAAACCCATTGTACCATCTTGTAAATAAATAACTATTAACCCTCAAACCGCTAGGGGCCCAAATGGAATTCACACCCACAGGCGCAACAAAAAAAAATAAACAAAATTCTTTTGTCTTATAGAAGTGTTCATTTTTGTTCCCTGATCACGGAAAAAATAACAAAAAAATCGAAGGTGGCATATTTTAGCCGCAATAGGGTAGGGAAGTGTGGCAAAGGGGTCTTAGGGTAGGGAAGTGTGGCAAAGGGGTCTTGGCAGAGCCTTCGCCAGACGAGGTCTACTCTGCCCGAGCTGTCAGACGGCAGTTGCCACAAATATATTATTACCTAATTATTTCAATGTCTCTGATTGATTTTTTCTTAGTTTTTTTGCAGTAATATTATTCCATACAGTGAATTGTGGTATATTTATATTATAAAATGTGTGAACCATCGCTGAACTCAAAATTATGGTGTGCATATTAGTGATTCAATTATTATGTTCATAAAACAATAAACAAATAGTTTTGCTGTTGTTACACTGTATACACAGGTTATATATAAGTATCTGCATGTTTTGTACACCATAACGAACTACTAAGTTGGTCTTGTGAGTCAAAAAGCAACGAGAAGTGACCGCCAAACACCAGTGAGCCACTCACTGCCACTCCCTCCCTCAACACCACCTCACTCACCCTCATTCACCTCCCACAATACTTTTTCTGTATTTATTCACTATACACAGACGTTATATCTACGTATTTACATGTTTTCTTCACCATAACTGTACATCTAAGCTTGTATGGTGAGTAAAGGCCATAAGACGTAGCTACTCACACAGTCAGCTGATCAGCGGCTGCCCTCGAGGCCAGACACACTAATATTTGTCCTTCAACAATATTGTTTGTGGTGTTATTACGCTATATACACACATTATATATAAGTATCTACCTGTTTTATTCACCATACCTGAACAAATAAGCTGGTAAGGTGCCCAAAGACCATAGTGGCCATCAGTAAACAACATGCCAAGTCGTGCAGACGACGCTCCTCCCTCACCAAAATGGCGGCTCCCAACCTACTCCTCTCGCTGTTATCTCACACTATACACACGTTATATATAAGTATCTACATTTGTGTTCACCATATCGAACCACTAAGCTGGTATGGTGAGTGCAGTCAATAAATGGTGGCCCCACACAGTCAGAAAACGACGCCACAACCCTCCCTCCCACAGCCTTACTCCTCCCTCCATGGAGCACAGCGCTAAATATCACCACAGTCCTGCTATTATCAGAATCCTGGTCAGTTTTATCACAGTCAGGGGGGCTTCAGTAATACTATCACTGCTAAATAATAGCAGTATCATATATATTATGGTATTTGTAGGCGATGCTGTGGTCACAAGCTGAACAGCGGTGCTGTGAGCTCGTGCTGCGTGCGCCAGCCTTGGTGGCTTGCTCAATATTGATGCTGTAACACCCAAGAATGTTGGCCTGGATTTTTTTTCTAGGTGGCATCTGGCAACTATCGGTCGTGGCTGTACTATAGCTGCCCCTATCCCAGGCGGGGCGTTTAAATTATAGCGCTAGACACAAAATCATATATAAATGATGTGCGCGGTTTCGGTTTTGTCACTGATATCATTTATATATGATATGCGCGGTTTGAGGGTTAATACAGTATCCACTCAATTTAACGATCTCTTTTATACTGATCTGCCGGTAATAACGACCGGTTTGGGAGATCGGTATCTGGAGCCTCGTATACCGGTCTGGTGGTCGATATTACCGACGGTCGGTATTGGGTTTGTTTTGGCATCGGCACCCCCTCACATGGCGACCAAGCCACCAACCTTGATCGTCCAGAGTGGTATATTAAATCATAACTTTCTTTTAAAATGATTCAGTTTTATGAAGAAAATTCTAAATTATTGTTAATAAAATATTTTAAAACAATTGTTATTAAGCAAAATTCTTTGTTTTCTTATTAAATACCTTTTATAGTATAGGCAATAGATATTTTTTTTCCCACGGACCTAGAATGTACTGCGCGTGGCCATGTGACTGCATTGTTTACTGTGAACTCGCGCGGCTGAGAGCAATGTCTCAGAATTTTAGCCAGTGAAAATCAGATTCAGACAAAAATAGATAAATTCATGATTTCAACGGTTCGTGAAAGCACCCACTGGGAATTCAACAAGTCATGCAGCATCCGCTGGCAGCGAGTGCCCTACAAGCCATGCTGCACCCGCCGATGCTGAATTCCCATCAACAAGTCGTGCAGCCTCCGCCAGCAACGAATGCTCTGCAAGCTATGCTGCACCCACCGATGCTGAATTCCCCTTGACAAGTTGTGCAGCCTCCACCGGAAACGAATGTTCTGCAAGCTATGCTGCACCCCCAATGCTGAATTCCCATCGACAAGTTGTGCATCCTCTGCCGGCAACGAATGCTCTGCAAGCCATGCTGCATCCGCCGATGCTGAATTCCCATCGACAAGTCGTGCAGCCTCCACCGGCAACGAATGCTCTGCAAGCTATGCTGCACCCGCCGATGCTGAATTCCCATCGACAAGTTGTGCAGCTTCTGCCAGCAACGAATGCTCTGCAAGATATGCTGCACTCGCCGATGCAGAATTTCCATCGACAAGTCATGGAGCATCCGCCAGCAACGAATGCTCTACAAGCCATGTTGCACCCGCTGATGCTGAATTCCCATCAAAAGTCGTGTAGCCTCCACTAATGATATAAAATATGATTGAAAGGCATATAAATTACTGTAAGAAGTGTTGATAGAGTACAGTATTGTAAGTGTTAATGATTATTTAAGCCTTGACAAAAAGATACTGTACAGTGTAAATATACAGTAGAAATAATTTTCAATTGTGAAATAGAATTAGAACTCATGTGAATTAGTAGTAAGGCTAGCTGTTGTGTGAAGTGAATGGCTAAAAATAAGTGTACATACTGTATGTACCCTGTATACAGTACTGAACAATATAAAACAAGCGCTGCAGAGGATGACGTAATCTTCACAGCTTCGTAATCTTCAGCTTCATTAAAAGTAAGTCAATTTACCAATTTTATTATAGTATTACAACATAGTTTTTTCAACAAAAGCTACATATTAATCTCTGCAAATGTATATTCTATCATTAGCAAAGAAAAGGTGAGCTCAAAATATTTTGTCTTGGCTAGCTCTCAGTGACAAGGCTCGATCGCCATTGTTATGGCCTGGCCGCCACAGCCTGTGTCATAACATTAAAAATACATTACCTGCACTGTTCAGGGGAAAACAAAACACATCTCTAAAATTTTATTGAGAAAATATTAATCACTGATTGATACACGAAATATTTTGCAATACAAAGGAATGAACCAATTTTTTCCCACCCATCTGGACTTGATCAGACCGTGTTCACACATCATCCATGCAGCAGCCACCAGCTGGCTTAATCGTCGGCGTGGCACTAAATTGGAACGCAATTACGCAATGAACTTTATTTAATTTTATACAGTATAAAATATATCCTACCTGAATGTTACTTGAAAAATTACCCGATCCGACTTAACTTCGGAAATAACGGAGCTCCAGAAATAACGACCAGGGTACAACCCCATATAGGCCGTTAAAATGAGTGGATACTGTATTATTATTGGTAAATGGTAAAGATAAATGGGCAGGTTTTGGGCAGATCTAGAAATGCCCGAAAGCCTTTGCGAGTTAGTAGCTTAAAAACAATGTAAGAACACCAATGTTATGTACTCTCTCGAGAAAATGTATCTTCTTGTATATAAATGAATAACTAAATTCGTTTGTTTAATTCTAATGCTTATAAGCGAGAACAGTTGTTAACGCCAGCAAGTGCACAAGTACATGAGCGCCCAAATTACTTTTACACAAAAGACATGTACAGACAGGCGTGTGGCTTCTGACTTCGTTTTTATTGATTAACCCTTTAACTGCGCGGCCAATAATAAATGACACCCCCCAGTGCGCAAGAAATAAATTCTCGGGAAAAAAATCTTTTTAGTTCTGAAAGTGTCAAAAACCCCTCCCTGTATATGGGTATAGCAACGAAATTTCGAAATTGTACTTACTTTGGCTGCTATGGGGTCCATAAGGTGGCGTGTGACATCATCATTCCCTGTGCTCCCGTGCAGTAAGCTCCCGGGGCCGGTGGGGCGCCCGGGGCGGGGCGTGCGAGTTGCTGTGAATATATTTTTATTCATTTTTTGCGCACAGTTCCAAATACATTTTATTTGTTTTTATGTGCTAATCCTATGTATAATGAACACGTACACTATATTATGGCAGTAAAACATCTGTACTGTCCAAGGATACTGTGTTACGTGCATGACACTTGTGTACACACATGTTGCACATATTTACCATGTATCATGCTAATTTATATGTATATATACAATCTATTTACAGACTATACACTGTCACACACTATATACATTCACCATCAACACATTCAGAACACCGCGAGTGAGAGCTGCCACACCCAGCCAGCCCTTCCCTCACTTCTCCAACATTGTATTCGCCAACTTTGCCCCTCCCATCATACAGTTATTCACACCAATGTTTCATGTTCATTTATGTATATATACAACATATGTACACACTATACACTGTCACACACTATATACATTTACCATCAACACATTCAGAACATCGCGTACCAGCTGCCTTGTATGGGCCAATAGGAGCTGCCTCGTATGGGCCAATAGGAGCTGCCTCGTATGGGCCAATAGGAGCTGCCTCGTATGGGCCAACAGCAACTGCCTCGTATGGGCCAACAGCAACTGCCTCGTATGCGCCAATAGGCCTTCTGCAGTTACCTTTGTTCTTATGTTCTTAGCTCCTCTCAACATACTCCTGTTGCTGTTATTACACTATATACATACACACACTGTATATACCCATGTACATGTGTGTTCCCCATAGCAAACCACGAAGCTAGTATGGTGAGCAAAACAAGAGTGGCTGCCACACAGTGAGGGTACCTCAATTCTCTCCCTCCCTCACCACAATTCCTCCTTCCACAATACTACGCTCAACGCTAATTATAATCACAATCTTGATCACTAATTCCTGTTAATGAATAATTAACCACAAGTTTATTTTGAAAAGGAACCTAAAAAGTCGTTTGAAGATTCCTAGATGGACGAAATAATGCTGTGGTGCTGTGGCTAGCGCTGTGAACATTGTGAACAGCATTGAATCACTGATATTTGAACATTGTACCCAGTCATTATCACACTCAGGCTCTTCTATAATACTATCATGGCTAAATAATACAGGTTATATATATATTATGACATTATTAGGCGATGCTGTAGTCACACGCTGAACAGCAGTGCTGTGCGCTCATGCTGCGAGCGCCAGCCTTGGTTGCTCACTCACTACTGAGGCTCCCACACCTGAGAATGTGGCCCACGATTTTTTTTAAAGATGGCGTCTGTTTACAAGAGCCCTGAGGAAGCTGATGTGAACCCCATGTAGCCGCAGAAGTTTTGAATGGAACGTGAAAAATACAAATACCCGGAGGCGCATTGCGCACCTGAAGCCTGGGCCTGCAGGCGCATTGCGCAGTTAAAGGGTTAATATTAAATATTAGGTGCTTACCTATAATAGTTATTGTTATATACAAGTATATCTATCGCATAATAAATGTAAAAGATATTTATCCAAAAACTGACAGAAGTGTTGTGTTTTGTGCGTTGTATTGTGTTTGTGGGCATTCGGGTGTGTTGTTTTTATGCTGACGGGCGGCGTCCTTACCAACTCCGGATTATATCTATTACATCATTAAACTTCATTTAATAACTATGTGCCTGTTAAGTAGAAGATTTTAATTGTTAATAGCATTACGTTGTCGTTTTAATATTGAACACGTACACATATGCGAAACATCCAAAGCTGATGTCCGAAGTGGTAAAAATATTAGTGTGTGATGTTGTCAGTGTACAGTGTCTTGTATCCCCTGATCCATAGGCTGGATGAGAGAGGTTGTGTTAGGAGGAAGTGCCATACACGTTATCTTGCCATCTTGTGAGGTTAACGTGTCAATTTTGGGGTGGGCAGGCACATTATCAAGCAGCAGCAAAGCCCAAACTTCGCTTGGCCTTACTTTGAGTTTCTTAACTTGATTCTCACGAACTTCCCTGCAGAACACATCATGAAACCAGGAAAGAAAGATCTCCTGTGTAAACCATGCATTCTTTGAGTTATAATATTTCACAGGCAGTCTGTCCAAGCAATGTTGCAAGGCTCTTGGTTTCTTTGATTTACCAACAATTGCACACATAATTCTGTCTGTACCATCAGCATTCGCACACATCATGGCTGACAGCCTGTCCTTGTTAACCTTACGTACGGCCTGGCACACAACCCTCACTCCTCATAGCTAGAGTTTTTTTCTGGTAAACTCCTCCAATACAGCCCAGTTTCATCTGCATTATATATTTGATAAGAATATAAATTATTTGCCAAAATGTATGTTTTTAATTTATATTTAAATGGTTCTACACTGCTTGTATTTGCGCTCAATTTTTCACTGACAATTTTCCTCTTCACATATTGTGCCTCCCTTTGAACCTTGCAACCCACTCTTCACTAGCTTGTAAATCCTCTATTCCAAGGCTTGCTGCAAACCTGTTTGCAGCATTTTGTGTTTCTGGGCTGCGAATTGTCATGCTAGCTGTGCAGTGCTCAGCAAACCATTTGTACACAGCCTCATCCAACTGTACATACGTAGAATTTTTCAAAGTTTTTCTACCATATCCTTTGCTAGTGCTTGCACCTTCACTCTCACTGGTTGAAATGTATTTCTTTTTCTTTTTGTTTCCTTATATCAGAAACAGTACTAGTGCCTATATTAAATTCCTTGGCAACACTTGAGGTCGACCGGCCATGTTCACAAAGTTGTATAACACGTAACTTGTCCCTAATTGTTAGGACAACCTTCTTCCTCTTAACACTCCAGAAAGATTGATGCTGCTACCAGACATAGTCTTGGCCAAAAATGTTTAAAGTTACTATGAAATAAAAAAGTTATTTAAAAAAATATTTCACTAATGGCGAGGCACTGTGGTATAACACGAAGAACGAGAACACATGGCTTGACCAGGCCTGGACGGGTCCAGTCGGGGCAGTGAGGAGGCACGTTATGTAGGCCGCCAGGAGGAAAAAAAAAATCACTATTTTTTAAGGCAACTTCAGCGTGTGCAAATTGTTTTTAGGAAACGTACAGTATAGTATTTTTTATTACATAATTACTAGTATTTCTTATGATTTTGGCTATGATGAATTGTTCTAAAATTAATGGTAATTCCTGTACTGTAGTGTATAGGCCACTCCACATTCCCCTTATCCCCCCAGGTGGTCCCTCCCAACGCTTCCCTCTCTCCCAACACGACCCATCCACCCCACCCCCTCTTATACCATGCACCTCGAGCCACAGCCGTACGGGATTAATATGGTACGGCCCGCGGCCTAGCTTTCATATCCGGACAATTCACTCCTTGTCCGGCTGACTGTCCAGATAGTGCAATATCGGCAGCAAGTTAACCGGCCCAGATATTTTATCTGGACAAATACCTGATTTTCTGGCTCCTATGGACATTTTGGCCGGATATTGAGATACCTTTATCCATTCATGATTTTGGCCGTATAAGGGCGTTTTCCGCATATTCGAATCCCGGGTAATCGAGTGTCTATAGTAAGTGAGAAGGTGGTGGCGGCCAAAACTGTCAGTAGTTTCAAAGTGTTAAATGACAAAGAGTACTGGGAAGACAGAACACCACGAGCATAGCTCTCATCCTGTAACAACACTTAGATAATTACACACGAGGAGGTTAGAGGAGAGGTTAGAAGCATTAAACATGCTAAAACTAGAAGACAGAAGAAAAAGAGGTGATATGATCACTACATACAAAATAGTAACAGGAATTGATAAAATTGACAGGGAAGATTTCCTGAGACCTGGCACTTCAAGAACAAGAGGTCATAGATTTAAACTAGCTAACACAGATGCCGAAGAAATATAAGAAAATTCACCTTCGCAAATAGAGTGGTAGACGGTTGGAACAAGTTAAGTGAGAAGGTGGTGGAGGCCAAGACCGTCAGTAGTTTCAAAGCGTTATATGACAAAGAGTGCTGGGAAGACGGGACACCATGAGTGTGGCTCTCATCCTGTAACTACACTTAGGTAATTACACTTAGGTAATTACACATGGTCACACCTTTACACCTAAATTTGCTGAGACTACTAACTTTAATGAGAAACTATCTGTCACTGCTTCCTTCATGCCTGAACTTTCTCCCTCGCTCTCCTTTCTGGATCCTATGCCTTTGCTGTCTGTTCGCATTATTCGTTCTGTAATTATTACACCCTGTATTTGTCAAATCAGCCTGCTCAGATCTTGAGGTATACTAGCCCAATAAATAATCAAGACAAGAGCTTCAAGAAACATGTTTTCTACCTTATTTGTCTTTTATTTATTTTTTCTTAATTTTTAATTCAGGTTGATGATGTGCTACTTCGGAAAGATGTCGACTTGGTGTTTATAATTTGTCAACCAGATCTTCATGCCCAAATTGCTGTCAAAGCCCTTGGCATTGGCAAGCATGTTCTGTGTGACAGACCAGCTGGTCTCTGTCAGGTAAGTAATATTGATGACATTTAACAACAATAGCAAATAGCTTCATATTGTGTTAACCACTGTGATGCGCCGAGTTTATTGTGAAATTCCCGCTGTGCGCGTGAAATCAAGTGTTCCCCAAAAATTCTTTTTTCGTTGTAAAATGATAAATTCCCTTTCCTGAACATGTCTATGTAAAAATAAATACCAAATTCCACTTACTTTGGCAGTGGGGACATAGACAAGATGCGCTGTGACGTCATCAGGGGCTGGTTGCCTGTGCGTGACACGCCCAGACACAGTTGCGCAGGCCATTCAAGCACCACATGTTGCCACAAATATATTTTCAATTATTTGTTCTATGTATTTCCAATGCAGTTTTATTTTTTTTATCTTATATGATGCATATTTGTGTCCTTTACAATATGTGTAAGTAAAACTCATAATGTTCCATGGTACTGTGATGCATGTGTCCGTAATGTGTTCACAATAAATGCTTATTGTCCAAATATTATTGTTCAAAATTCATTAAAATTACAATATGTACAGTTTCACACACTACACAGTAACACACTGTATTACACACTCAGTACCTCGGAATTGAGTAATAATGAACGAAGTAGTCCATGGTGCACAGCGCGACTTCGCTCTCGCTGCACCAAGTACAGATAGATTTTCGCTTACCATTTGTTCGTTCTGTGTGCTTGCAAATAACGCACTCACATACACCCTTGGCTTTAGTACTTGTAGGTTGTATGTAGCCAAGCTTGTAAAGCATCTTCTTGAGATGATTTCGGGGCTTTAGTGTCTCCGCGGCCCGGTCCTCGACCAGGCCTCCACCCCCAGGAAGCAGCCCGTGACAGCTGACTAACACCCAGGTACCTATTTTACTGCTAGGTAACAGGAGCATAGGGTGAAAGAAACTCTGCCCATTGTTTCTCGCCGGCGCCTGGGATCGAACCCAGAACCACAGGATCACAAGTCCAGCGTGCTGTCCGCTCAGCCAACCGGCTCCCTCGCTCGCTCCGACCGGCTCCTCCAGCATAAGGTAGTATTGAAAAGATTATAGGAAAAGATAAATTTGTAAGGTAGTATTGAAAAGATCGCTTTGTAAGGTCCCACTCAGTAAGAGATTCAGCCACCCTTGAAGAGTGTCCGTCAATCTAAAAGAGATTCAGCCAGCCTCAAAGAGTGTCAGTCAATCTAGAAGTGATTCAGCTATTCTTGTAAATATCTATGGAAAGCACCACCATGGAAGCCACTAACACTGTTCATCTATGCTACTTGTATCAGATGCATCATCACTGAACGCAGAAAACGTTTCATCTAAGTATCATCTATATAAATTGGAGATGGCATAGGTGGGCAAGGATGGTGCTCAGCACTACAACTGAGCTGCCAATAAGCTTGCTGTATTGTCCTCATAGGTGCGGTATCACTTGCATCTGACATATGTGCTAGGTCCTTATTGCGCCTAGCTTCACCAGTATCATGACCCTTATGTTCTTCAAACAATAAGGTTTGAATTTTATCGATAGCGCGCGATATTTCAACACCGCGTCGGACAGGTGTTTGGGAGCCAGTGGTGCGTGCGCTACCCATAGTTGCTCATTCAGCCAGCAGCCCTAGGACATTCTGGGAATTTTTTTCAAGATGGCTGCCTCTCCTCGTAGCCTCGAAGGGACCTCGTAGCCTGGTGGATAGCGCGCAGGACTCGTAATTCTGTGGCGCGGGTTCGATTCCCGCACGAGGCAGAAACAAATGGGCAAAGTTTCTTTCACCCTGAATGCCCCTGTTACCTAGCAGTAAATAGGTACCTGGGAGTTAGTCAGCTGTCACGGGCGGCTTCCTGGGGGTGGAGGCCTGGTCAAGGACCGGGCCGCGGGGACACTAAAAAGCCCCGAAATCATCTCAAGATAACCTCAAGATAACCTCTCACTGGAGGTCCTAAGAGTCCATTTCGTACACAACTAACCAAATTTCGCACATTTTGAATGGTTACGAAAAATCAAAAAGATTTTTCTCGGTTGGTGCAGTTTCCCACCGACTAAGTTTTCTCTGCAAGTTTTTTTCTTAAGAGTTATTTCTTCGAGTTTTTCTCTTAACCGCAGTCCAGTGGTTAAAGTACTGTATTGATTTAACTTCCATTTATACTACAGTATTTTTACAGACGATTCACTAAAAGGGTTGGTAGTATATTTGAAAGACTCAAAATTACTATAAGACAATATAGATTGGCTTTTCCATTCACCTTAGCTCTAGAATACTCGAACCATGGACCCCACGCATGTGCAGCAGAAGTTCTATCGACCGAGCTATTGAGTACTGTAGTCTTAATAAGGACAGGCTGGTGGCAGTTCGGCTCCCTCTTCCCTCCAGTGGGTGGGGAGGAGATGTAGCTAACAAGTTAGGGATTAGTTGGACAAAGTTTTGGCTGTTCATTTTCTTTATGGGGAAGTTGTTTTGATATTTTGAAGGTGTAGGTCACATTTTTCAACCAGGCAGTAGTTGCAGTAGCTTGTTATGATTCACCTACCTTTACATACTGGGTGTTCTCCTGGTCGATGGCAAGATGATAAACTTTAAATGTAAAATGTTCATGAACTATTGCTTCCAGCCCCTCGGTGAGGGGGCTAGGTTATGATTCACCTACCTTTACATACTGGGTGCTCTCCTGGTCGATGGCAAGATGATAAACTTTAAATGTAAAATGTTCATGAACTATTGCTTCCAGCCCCTCGGTGAGGGGGCTAGGTTCTAGCTCTGGTCCCCAGTAGGCATATGATAACTCTGCGACTGATGGCTCCAAGCAGTATTGCATTTAATCAGTTAGCTAGCTTCAGGGTGCCTCCAGAACTCGCCCAGAAACTGGCGTTTCATTACATTCAATACTGTTTTTTTACTATTTCTTTAGAAGTAAAAGTGATAAGGCAATGCATGATAGATAGGTAGTAAGTAGAGCAAAAGCAGAGTGTGTTGGGATTATGCAGTGTAGCAGTGGCACAGACAGAAGCGTGATGAGACGAAGAAGGCAGTGGCAGGCAGTGCCAGCTGCTAATAACTACTTTTGCTGCTATACTACTTTAACTACTTTTTAAACTCGAGTTGTTTCAGAGTGGAACTAGTTGCGGGTGCCTGGTGCATCTATACCTCTGCAAGCAGTCGTTCTTCCTGATGACCAAAAAAACTTCGTATGTTAGGTCCAATCCCAAAGTCGCCGAGATGTCCTTTCTCTCTCATCTTTCTTTTGCTTCGCCCTAAAGAAACTGCTGGGAATGAGGTCAGCTCCTGGGGTCACTCACTACTGGATACTGCCCTATTCTTCTTTTTACTGTAATTAGTTCTGCTTAGAAGCTTAGGTTAACGATATCTATCCAGCAGTGATGAAGCGGCAGGTGACAGATGTGTGACCTCCGTGTCTCTTGGGCATAAAGTGACCTGTCTTGGTTAACCCTTGTGCTCTCCTTGCATGACATCATCATCTTGCTTAACTGTGATTGGTTCTAATAGGCTGCTCCATCTCGGTTACAATAGCAACTAGAACTTCTAGCGTAGAATTTCTGGGATTCCCATATCCTGGCAGGAAAGAGACCTCGTCTTCCTGAGGCTTTCTCACCACATAATTAATCATATGAAGGAATTATTAATTGTAATCTGTGATAGAATGCAAAAGTTTTCCACCACTGTGAACTGTCCCAACATTATAAGTTTGTGGACCACTTGGGGTCCACTTGTGTGGTCCACTTGTGTGGTCCATTTGTGTGGTCCATTTGTGTGGTCCACTTATGTAGTCCACTTGTGTGATCCAACTTGTCATATGAAGGAATTATTAATTGTAACCTGTGATGGAATGTGAAAGTTTTCCACCACACTGTGAACTCGGTCCTAACATTGTGAGCTTGTGGACTGTCCTAACATCTTAAGCTTGTGGACTGTCCTAACATCTTAAGCTTGTGGACTGTCCTAACATCTTAAGCTTGTGGGCCACTTGTGGTCCACTTGTGTGATCCACTTGTGTGATCCACTTGTGTGATCCAACTTGTCATATGAAGGAATTTTTAATTGTAATCTGTGATAGAATGGGAAAGTTTTCCACCAGTCTGTGAACTCTGTCTCGACGTCATAAGCAAATCCGAACATCCCACGCTTCAGCGAACCACTGTTCATCGAACCGGGTGAGTGAATCCGGCCTGAAAAGTGTGAGAACTAGCCGGAGATTTGTTGAATCAGGGTACGTTGACTCGAGGTTGTACTGTATATTGGTATCTATTTATTTACACCACCCAATACAGTACTGTATTCATTACATCCCTTGTAATCACCATACAATACGCAGTATTTATTATACACCAGGTTTGCATTGCATCTTTTGTTTGCAAACCACATCAAGATCAAAAACCACATCTAGTATCGGGCCCCTGCGAAAGGGAGATGGAACTTTCACAGATGACAACAAAGAAATGAGCGAAATACTGAGGAATCAGTATGACTCTGTTTTCAGCGAGCCACTAAACACACTGAAGATTAATAACCCAAATGAATTTTTCATGGATATGATACCAACATCAAATCATATATCAGATGCCACCCTATCCCCACTGTATTTTGAAGAAGCCATGGACAGGATGCCTATGCACTCTGCACCAGGCCCGGATTCTTGGAACTATATATTCATCAAGAGCTGTAAAAAACTGCTATTGCAGACCCTTCATATTCTTTGGAGACAAAGCTTAGATACTGGCATTATCCCTGACATATTAAAAACAGCAGAAATAGCACCACTTCATAAAGGAGGAAATAAGGCAGAGGCAAAAAATTACAGATCAATAGCACTAACATCACACATCATAAAAATCTTTGAGAGAGTGCTAAGAAGTAAGATCACAAAATACATGGAATCACAGCATCTCCATAACCCTGGACGACATAGTTTCAAAACAGGGCGCTCTTGCCTATCACAGTTGCTGGACCACTATGATATGGCATTAGATGCTATAGAAGACAAACAAAACGCTGATGTAATTTACACAGATTTCGCAAAAGCTTTCGACAAATGTGACCATGGTGTTATTGCACATAAAATGCGTTCAAAAGGAATTTCCAGAAAAATAGACAGATGGATCTACAATTTCCTGACTAATAGAACCCAATGTGCAATAGTCAACAAAATAAAATCCGGACCATCAACCGTAAAAAGCTCAGTCCTCCAGGGTACTGTGCTTGCTCCAGTATTTTTTCTCATCTTCATATCAGACATAGACAAAGACACAACCTATAGTACTGTATCATTCTTTGCAGTTGACACTAGGATGTTTATGAGAGTAGACAACATAGAGGACACGGCAAACCTCCAATCAGATGTAAATCAGGTCTTTCTATGGGCTACAGAATATAATATGGTGTTTAATGAAGATAAGTTTCAGCTCATGTGCTATGGAAAAAATGAAAATATAAAAACGGAAATCATGTACAAAACGCAGTCAAATCATAACTTAGAACGGAAAGGCAATGTAAAGGATTTGGGTGTACTGATGTCGGAAGACCTTACATTTAAAGAACACAATAAAGTAGCCGTCACAACTGCAAGAAAAATGACAGGTTGGATAACAAGAACCTTTCACACTAGAGATGCTATACCGATGATGATACTTTTAGACGCTAGTGCTCTCTAGAATGAAATACTGCTGCACAATGACAGCCCTTTTCAAAGCTGGAGAAATTGCTGACCTGGAGAGCGTGCAGAGAACCTTTACTGCTAGAATCCACTCAGTAAAACATCTAAACTATTGGGACCGACTATAGAGCCTAAATCTGTATTCTCTTGAGCGCAGGCGGGAGAGATACATAATAATTTACACATGGAAAATAGTAGAGGGGCTGGTCCCAAATCTGCACACAGAAATAACAGCACATGAGACCAGAAGGCATGGCAGGATGTGCAGAATACCCCCATTGAAGAGTAGAGGTGCAACAGGTACCCTGAGAGAGAACTCTATCAACATCAGAGGTCCGAGACTGTTCAACACACTTCCACTACACATGAGGGGCATAACTGGCCGACCCCTCACAGTGTTCAAGAGAGAACTTGACAAACATGTCCTAAGGATATCTGATCAACCAGGCTGTGACTCATACGTCAGGCTGCAAGCAGCCTCGTCCAACAGCCTGGTTGATCAGTCCAGCAACGAGGAGGCCTGTTCAATGACCGGGCCGCGGGGTTGCTGAGCCCCAGAATCACCTCAAGGTAACCCTCAAGGTAACCATCTTCTGTGCTCGTTTACACCATATGTTAATTTTTTCAAATATGTTGGCCAAGGGATATCTCCCTTGACGGCTCTCATGCAATTAAACCATTTCGAGTACTACTGTATTGAGTTTATTTTATATATTTCAATTTATTTGAATGTTTACCAATACAACAAGAGAAATGTAATGAGTTATGAATCTACAGTAATATATTTGTCATGGTTGTGACCTTAGTGTATGTATGCTTTTTTTTTTCAGTTGGAGGTGCTGAAGATGGTGCATGCTGCTCAGTACTACCCATCTCTCATTTCTGTCATATCCCACGGACTTCGATTTCTCCCAGCATTTGTACACATGAAGCGGCAGATTGAAGCAGGTTATGTAGGCATAGTCAATGTCTGCGACGTGAGGGTACATTGTGGCAGCATGATCGGAAATCAGTTTGACTGGATGTGCAGTCATTTAATGGGTGGGGGTATTTTGACTATGGTTGGTAGTCACATCATTGATATTGTCTCTTTTGTTACGGGACAGCGAGCTAATCGCGTTCACGGCATGATGCGCACTTTTACAAAAAGCACCGAAAAAATAAATGGAATTCGATGGATTGATAGTGATGACTTTTGCAGCTTCCAAATGATTTTAGATGGTGGAGCTTGTGTAACAGCTACCCTTAATAGTCACATGGCAGGAGGTTTCATTCAGGAAGTGGTTGTATGCGGCAGTCGGGGAAGATTGGTCGTCCGTGGAGCTAACCTCTATGCTCAGAGCAATGTTACAGAAAAGGAAGAGCTACTTCATGAGGGCCCAGATGATGTGGCTCATCTCACAAACAAGAACAATAGTGCAAGGATCAACTCCCTATTACCACAGCCTTATCTTCAAGGACTCTTCAGGTTGGTTGGAGCTCTCAAAGAAGCTTTTGCAACAGGAGATGGGGAACATGGTTGGTTGAAAGAGCCTGTATCAAGTGCTGCCACCTTTGAGGATGGCCAGTATGTTCAAGCTGTCATCGATGCAATCAAACTTTCATCAGCCAGCCGTCAGTGGGAGCAGGTAACAGTAGCCAATGATGAGAATGAACTGAATCCTTTAATGACCCGCCTTAACCTCCCTAACATTAATATGAGCTCTTTGGATGCACTTTCTCAAGCTCCGACTAACAGACCTCCTCCTCAACGTAAGGTGACCAGTACGGAGTCCCACCTCCCGTGGAGCTTTGCTACCAAACACTAAAATATTTTTGGGGGGTATCTTATTGCTTTATATGGTCTTGTGCATTAATGGGGTAGAGATTACTGTCTCAGAGTATTTCTATAAACAGGGCTTAGTATGGATGGTAATGCAATCTTAAAATGTAAATATTTGTGTTTCAGTAATTGCAAAGGAAGACATAAAATTGCAGTATTCTAGGCATTACTTTAAATGTTTATTTTAGTTATAGCTGTGCTCTCCAACACAAGAAGATGATGTGGCTTGCTTTTTTTTATCAATGTATACCTTTAAAGATACACTATTGCTTTTTGTTTATGAAGTATTTGTTAAGGAATGGCTTATCTTGCTTTGAGAAGATTAATTTAGCACACAATACTGTGTGTGTGTGTGTAAGCAAGTGTCAATTTTGTCTACAGAATTATTTGGTGAATTTTTTTCCAACCAAATATAAGTCACATTTTCTTAAACAAGCAATTCTCTCAAAGTGGATTTTTATCTTCAGACTATACCAATGTAGGTATTTATACTTTCTTCGGTTTAGTCATACATGAAGCTTTATAAGTAACATTAGCTTTATTTCTTTAGCTTTAATGGTGTTAATAGCTGAAATAATTGTAAGGCAGTAGGGGAATGTACATGAAATAATATAGTTTAATGATTTTATACTCAGTTTTTGCTTTTACTTATTGATACATTGCTCTGCAATAAGCATGCATCCTGTACATTAATACTGTATACCAAATGTTTGTTCTCTTGTTTTTGGGAGAATTAATTCTAAAAGAGTAAGTTTTCTGGAGTATTTTGTGCATACTTGAGTAACATATTCCCATGATGGTTCCATGAGCTGAATAACTGTAGCTACACAAGTACTTAACAATACATATTAAATATAAAAACAAAAACATACTGTAATTGTATCTTGTAGATTTGATAACATTTCTGAGCTGTTGTGTTTCATCATCAGAGCTTAAACTGGAAAAAATGTTTTGAATAATAATAAAAATTCATTGTCTCAGGGGGACAGGTAGCCAGTGCATATATATACATGTTAGGCTTATATTGAAGTCTTCTAGGGTTTAATTACTGACCCTTCCCAGGATGTAATGCCATAGTAGGCTGACTAACTCCTTAATAAAGCAGAATGAAATACATTTAGTGAATATAATATGAAACATAGTTAATAAATAGGAAACCACCAAAGCCAGATACTAATAGATACTTTAAATTATAATATCAAGATAGTTTTGGGTCAAAAACAACAAGATATTAATATAACAGTGAGAGTTTAGCTAAACTTGAGCTGAATAGAAGATAAAACATGGTAGTGTAAAAAAAACAAATATACAGTGGCACCTCAAATTACGACTGCCCTTACTTATGAATTTTTGAGTTACGACGTAAATTTTGTCGAAAAATGTGACTCGACTTACGACCTTTGCCTCGACTAACGACTTTGTTGATACGCTTATGGGTCAACCAATCGTGTGGTTCCTGGTGGTACGGCCAATCCCGCCTCAGTTTACCAGAACCGCCCGCCTAGTGACGATCGTGCTTGTAAAGAATTTAATTATTTTTCTGCTTTTTTTATTTTTTTAACATAAAAGTAAATATTATATATCCCGCCATGGGTCCCAAGAAAGTCAGTGGTAAGGTTCAACTTAAGAAAACACATGTGAGGATGACCATAGAGGAAAAACAGGAGATCATTTGTAAACATGAAAATGGTATGTTGATGTAGAGTAGAGGATGTCCCTTCGTCATTTATTAACACTATCGCTCGCTGTGGACACCGATCACGTCCATTTTTTTTTCTCTTGAGTCCTAGCAGTGGACAGCGCTCGTGTCCAATACAAAAATATTTGTATAAAATTCATTTTTTATCCGATCGACTTTGGGATAATTTCAAAATAAGCGCCTTTAGAGTGCGCACAATTTGATACCAAAATGAAAGATGTAACACGAAATTTGATATCAGAACACTTGAAAGATTATAAATATGTTTTTGGTCAAAATTTTTAAATATTTGTTAAAATTCTATTTATTATTCTATTATTTTGGGACTAGTTTTAAAATGTGTGCCTTTACATTACGAACAATTTGATACCAAAATGAAAGAAGTAACACAAACATTTATGTCAGAACACTGGAAAGATATAAATAATTTTGTGATGATGAGCTTCCAAAATTAAAATATTTGTTAAAATTCCAGTTATTCATCTATTAACATGGGACTAGTTTTAAAATACGCGCCTTTATATTGCGAACAATTTGATACCAAAATGAAAGACGTAACATGAAAATTGATGTTATCAAACTGAACGAGTATACACATTAGGTTGCGGTGTGCCAATTGGTGCTCGTTTGAGTAATTTGGGCTTTCCTGCAGGGAGGCACACCGGGCTTTTGTACATTATATGCATATACACATGTAGGGAATTTAATTGCGAACACAATGATACCAAAACGAATGACGTAGCACGAGAATTAACGTATTTTCGTGTATTCTGGTGGGGGTTGGGGGCCGTCGTCTTGCCACATACTGTCGCCTCTTTTCATGTGGCGCTGGCGGAGCCGCTTCGGCTTGCTTTCGGTCTTTGTGTTGCTTCTACGCCGTTAGTAAGCTGTCTCGTGCGTTGTTTCACCTCCGGCCTGATCGTGCGCCGCTTACACCGTCATGGTCTCTGGTCAGCGTGCTCTGTCCTCTCTTCGGTTGGTGGTGCCCCTTCGGTTCCAGTTTGTTTTTTCGTCGGCTCTTTTTCCTGTTGGCATTGGCCTCTGGGGGTCAGGTCGCTGGGCTTCTTGCTCCTCCGCTGGGGTTTTTCTGCTCCTTCAGTTTTAGCGTTTTGGTTGTTCGGTGGCAGCAGTCTCCATCTTTTCTGGCACGATGGGGCTTCTGCATTCTGGAGGGGTCCTTGGTTTGTTGGTGCTTGGTTACTCGGGCTGGGAGTATGTCGTGTTTTGTGTTCAGTGGCGACCCTCCGCTGTTATTTGCGTGCCACGGCATCTGTGTCTGGGGCGGGTTTTGAGTTGATCCGGTTCTGTTCTTCCCTGTTCGCAGGTGACGGTGTCCCGGGCTGTCAGCTGTGATCTTGCAGCTAACCTGCCTGTGTTCTTCCCCCATGCCCGTGGCGTTCGTGACTTCGCTGCTCTTGCTGCCATCTGGGCGACGTGTCCTTGCTGTCATTCGGGCATGGATCTTTGGTGTTCGTACTGGGGCCTTGCTGCTCGGTGTCTCGTGTTGTTCGCGGGCCCTTTCGGGGCTGTGACGCCTTGGGTTGGCGTTTGCTGCTGGTTGTCTCGCTTTCAGGATGGGGGGGGGGGGTGCGTGGTGTCCGCCACCAGGTTTCGTCCGTTTGACCTTCCTCTGTGGGTAGTTAGCTCCGGGGAGCCGACGGGGCTCTCAATCCCCCCCCCCCCCAGAAAACCAGCGTTGAATGTAATGAAACGCCATTTACTGGGTGAGACCCGGAGGCTCCCCGGCAACCCTCCCTCCTTCCGGTCAGCGGTTTTTCGCGTGTTTTGACATCCAGCCTCAGAACTGATGGGTGGATAGCCGGCATGGGAGGTCTGGGGCTCCCCCTCTTCCCTCCCGGGGAGGGGGGAGTTGCGCAGACAGCAGCGCGGTAACGTGTGACGTCATACTAGTTTGCTTGTTTTCTGTTGAAGAGTTCTATCTACTAGTTCGGCTTTTGGTAGCAATTTTCACCAGAATAGGGGTTTGTTTTGGAATGCTTACCTTTCTGGATGCTTGACCCGGTCGATGGCAGACATAGAATGCTTCCAACCACACGGGGGTTTCTGTTGGCCATTGCTCCCCTTGCCTCTCTGAGGGGGCCAGGTTCTGGCCGTGGTCCCCGGTAGGCCCTAGAACTCCATACACATGACTGATGCCAAAGTCTGGCATTAGCATATCAGCCTGTTAAAGCTCCGGGAAGTCTCCGGGTCTCACCCAGAAAATGGCGTTTCATTACATTCAACGCTGGTTTTTTAGGCGATGCTGTGGTCACAAATTGAACGGCAATGTTGTGACCCCATGCTGTGTGCGCCAGCTTAGGTGGCTCACTCAGTACTGAGGCTCTCACACCTGGGAATGTTGCCCTCTATTTAAAAAAAAAATGAGAGTATGTTTACAAGAGCTCTGAGGAAGGCGATGTGAACCCCGTGTATCCATGGGCCATTTAAATCTTGCATAGTACTTCAAAACTGCATATGGACTGTTGCGCACTTTTGCATCAGTTACTCAAGGGTTTTGCACAGTTTAAGGGTTAAAAGCAATTCTGAAGTTAGAAAGTGTAGCATAGGCTCCTCACACAATGTTCTTAATGTGGTCCTCAGGTGACAGTTTTCTATCTAGAACCACCCCTAGATCCCTTTCTTTATCAGAATTCTTTAAAGATTTCTCACATAATTTATAGGTTGTGTGGGATCTATGTTTTTCTATTCCACATTCCATAACATGGCATTTATTTACATTAAATTACATTTTCCAAGTGGTGCTCCATATACAGTACTTAATTTGTCCAGGTCTTCTTGAAGGGCATGACAGTCATCTAGAATTCTTATCTTCCCTATTATCTTAGCATCATCAGCAAACATGTTCATATAATTCTGTATTACAACTGGTTGATCATTTATGTAGACAATGAATATTTCCGGTGCAAGAACTGAACCTTGTGGTACTCCACTTGTGACATTCCTCCAATCTGATACATTGCCTCTGATTACGGCCCTCATTTTTCTATCAGGAAATTTTTCATTCATGTTAGAAGCTTGTCACCCCCTCCAATATGTTCTAGTTTCCAGAACAACCTCTTATGTGGAACTCTGTCAAAAGCCTTTTTTAGGTCCAGATAGATGCAGTCAACCCAACCATCTCTTTCCTGTAAAATCTCTGTGACTCAATCATAAAAACTGAGTAAATGTGTTACACAGTTAATTTCCAGATCGAAAACCAAACTGTCTGTCTGATATTGTATTGTTTTTCTCCAGGTGTTCTACCCATTTAGTTTTAATTATTTTTTCCAATATTTTGACAATTACACTTGTCAATGATACATGTCTATAATTGAGGGGGTCTTCCCTGCTGCCACTTCTGTAGATTGGAATGATGCTAGCCTTTTTCCACACATCAACTACAACTCCTTTACATAAGGATGCCTGAAAAATCAGTTGAAGTGGAATGCTGAGCTCAGGTGCACATTCTCTCAGAACCCATGGTGAAAATCCATCTGGATCAACTGCTTTGTTCTTACTTAGCTCCTTGAGCATTTTTTCCACTTCATCTCTAGACACCTCTATGTGCTCTATGTTGTTCTCTGGAATTCTTATTGTGTCTGGTTCCCTGAAGATTTAATTTTGAACAAACACACTTTGGAACTTTTTGTTAAGTGTTTCACAAATTTCTTTTCATTTTCTGTAAATCTATTTCCCATTTTCAACCTCTGAATATTAACCTTTACCTGCAATTTGTTGTTTATGAATTTATAGAACAGACCTGGTTCTGTTTTACATTTGTCCGCAATCCTTTTTTCAAAATTTCTTTCTGCCTCTCTTCTCACTGCCGTGTAGTTGTTTCTCGCATATCTGTATCGCTGGTATGTTTGGCGGTTTGGTCTCTTCCTATATTGATTACATTTTTGTGTCTTTTTGGTCTCTGGCCCTCTCGCAATTTCTGTTGAACCAATCCTGATTCCTAGTTCTGTATCTCTGCTTTGGTATAAATTTTGTTGTGCCTCAATCATATATTTCACAAAACTTGACATACATCTCATTTACTTCATGTCCTAACAGCAAGTCTTTCCAGTCAAATTCCTTAAAGAAATGTCTGAGTTCCCCATAATGACCTCTCCTGAAATCAGGCTTTTCAACTGCTTCAACCTCATTTTCTTCCATATTATAACACATTGCATACTTTATTCCCAAAAAGACATGGTCACTATTACCCATGGGAGGGAGGTACTGAATGTCAAATATCTCTTCCTCTTTCCTGGTAAATATCAAATCTAGCATGGAGGGAACATCCCCTTCCCTCATCCTCGTAGCTTGTTAAACATGTTGTAATGTGAATGTTTCCAGGATGAGGTTTACGAATCTACAAGTCCAAAAATCATCTTTTCTAGCTTCATATGCCTCCCAGTCTATGGATTTTAAGTTGAAGTCACCGACTACCAACAGTCGTTATCTATCTTTATCGGCTCTCGCTATAATTTGTCTCATTATTGTTATAAGACCCTCTCCTATATTATCTAGCTGCTCCTCTGTCCATGTGTTGCTTGGCGGTGGACTATATGCATTTATGATCATTAATTTATCATCCTGATTGCAGATCTCTGGTGCTCTTATGTCAACTTCTCATAGATTGGCAATTATTATTTCGTTTACATTTAGGTGTTCTTTCACCAGCACAGCAATGCTACCACGTTAACTAATTTTTCTGTCCCGTCTCCAAACCGAGTAGCCTCTTGGAAACATGACCTAATTTAAAATTACATCTTCAAGTTTTGTCTCCGTGAGTGCAACAATGTCTGGTGTCTGCAGCTGTATTACATCACTTAACTCCAGTATCTTTGATCTCACTCCATCTATGTTGGTGTATGCAATTGTCAGGAACTTGTTCCCCCTCTCCTTATTCCTCACTCCCCCTTTCTCTAATCCTTTTGTTGGTTTGCCTTTATGTACCATTTTACTGATCTGCCTACCCCTATCACTCTGTAGAAAAAAGAATTGATTTCTTCTTCATTCTGCTCTTATTTAAACGTTTTGCCTCGGCGAGGTTCAGTTTCAGCTTCTCAGTCTTATTTTGAAAGATCTCGTCTTAATGACCATACTTTCCCTACCTCATCACTTCGAAATTTTCTAGCATTCCTTAGTACTTCTTCCATCTGTTTGGCACCGTTGAAGGTGATCCTCAAAGGTCGATCTTTCCCTTTTATGTACTTTCCAATCCTCCTGTAGTCGCAGACATTCTCTATGGTAGTAAGACCTTCAACAAGGCCAACAATTTTATCTACTACTTCTTCTACAGCTCTTTCTCACCTAGATGTTATCTCCTTTTCTTTGCAACTAAAAATTATCAGAGACTTACTTCGATCAACTGTGTTTTGCACCAATTTAGAATTTGATGCCAGTTCCTTTCTGACTTCCAGCCTAATGTTTGTTTTATCCTGGTTACTGCAGTGTTTGGCTTCCTTTACTGCTTCTTCTATTTTTTCCTTCTCCTTGGCCACTTGTGCATAAGTGAGTTGCATATCCTTCTTGCACTGTTCTATTCCCTGTGTAACTTTCTCCATCTGTGCTGACAAAAGCTGTTTTTCCTGTTGAATTTCCTTACCTAACCTATTGTAGTCATTTAAGTTTAAATTTGCATTAACTTCATCCAAAGCTATTTTTAAGAGTTCATTTTCCTCTTCCATGGCTTTGCAATTTGTTTACAATTGATTCTTGTCCTTGCATAAGTCTTTCACTAACCCCTCAAGACCTAAAACCATGCTACTCAAGTGCTCATTACTTTCTTTCAATTTGCTGGTTAGTTAGTTCTACATGATAGTTCACTATAATATCTAATTTTGCCAATTTATTGTGTAGACTACATATATCAATGCTTTCTTCATTAAAATCCCCAAAGTCTAGCTCTATTTTGTTTCCCTTCGTGTTGGTGGCCATCTTGAATGTTGCTGTCTGCACTGTAAACACTAGGGTCACTTTTTCTCATCCAATTTTTCATTTCAATTTGCACATTCGTGTTATCTCACCTATTTTTCAAAAGCACTATACCTTTATGTTCTCTGGGACACCACTCACTATCATCAACCTGTACTACAATACTTAGGAATTGTGAAATATCCTGGAGCTCCTCTGATGCATGTCTTATCACTAGGGATGTCACCTTTTTCTGTGTAATTACCTAAGTGTAGTTACAGGATGAGAGCTACGCTTGTGGTGTCCCGTCTACCCAGCACTCTTTGTCATATAACGCTTTGAAACTACCGACGGTTTTGGCCTCCACCACCTTCTTAACTTGTTCCAACCGTCTACCACTCTGTTTGCGAAAGTGAATTTTCTTATATTTCTTTGACATCTTTGTTTAGTTAGTTTAAATCTATGACCTCTTCTTCTTGAAGTTCCAGGTCTCAGGAAATCTTCCCTATCGATTTTATCAATTCCTGTTACTATTTTGTACGTAGTGATCATATCTTCTCTTTTTCTTCTGTCTTCTAGTTTTGGCATATTTAATGCCTCTAACCTCTCCTCGTAGCTCTTGCCCTTCAGTTCTGGGAGCCACTTAGTAGCATGTCTTTGCACCTTTTCCAGTTTGTTGATGTGCTGCTTAACACTATTGCGCGTGGCGTGTGAGCGCCACAGACTTTGACGTCATGGGGCAGATGGTGCGGGCGAGTGTGCGGTGGCGCCTAAGTGTGTATACTCGTTTCAGTTTTCTCACCTTAATTCTCGTGCTACGTCGTTCGGTTTGGTATCATTGTGTTCGCAATTAAATTCCCTGCAGGTGTATATGCATATAATGCCAAAAGCCTGGCGAGACTCCCCGCAGCAAAGCCTAAAGTTACCCATGAATGACCACCAATTTGCACACCACAACCTAATGTGTATACTCGTTCAGTTTGATAACATCAATTTTCATGTTACATCGCTCTTTTTGGTACAGAATTGTTCGCAATATAAAGACGTGCATTTTAAAACTAGTCTCATAATAATAGAGCAATAACTGGAATTTTAACAAATATTTAAATTTTGGGACGCTTATCATCAAAATTATTTATATCTTTCCAGTGTTCTGACATCAATTTTCGTGTTACGTCGCTCGTTTTGGCATCAAATTGTTTGCAATCTAAAGGCGCGCATTTTGAAACTAGTCCCATAATAGCATCATAAATGAAATTTTAACAAATATTTTAAAATTTAAAATTTAGACCCAAAAGCGTATTTATAATCTTTCAAGTGTTCTGACATCAAGTTTCGTATTACATCTTCTCATTTTGAAATCAAATTGTGTGCATTCTAAAGCAATCATTTTGAAACTATCCCAAGGTCGATCGGATAAAAAATAAATTTTATACAAATATTTTTGAAGTGGACGTGAGTCCTGTCAACGGCTAGGACTTGGGAAAAAAATGGACGTGATCGGTGTCCAAAGCGAGCGATAGTGTTAAGATATTAGCACCACACAACCGCTGCATATTCTAGCTTTGGCCTAACAAAAGTCATGAAATTTTTTTTTAGTATTTTGCCATCCATGTATTTAAAAGCAATTCTGAAGTTAGAAAGCATGGCATTGGCTCCTCGCACAATGTTCTTTATGTGGTCCTCAGGTGATAGTTTTCTATCGAGAACCACTCCTAGATCTCTTTCTTTATCAGAATTCTTTAAAGATTTCTCACATAATTTATAGGTTGTGTGGGGTCTATGTTCTCCTATTCCACATTCCATAACATGGCATTTATTCACATTAAATTCCATTTGCCAAGTGGAGCTCCATATACTTATTTTGTCGAGGTCTTCTTGAAGGGCATGACAATCATCTAAGTTTATTATCCTTCCTATTATCTTAGCATCATCAGCAAACATGTTCAAATAATTCTGTAATCCAAGTGGTAGATCATATATGTAGACAATGAACATCACCGGTGCAAGAACTGAACCCTGTGGTATTCCACTTGTGACATTTCTCCAGTCCGATACATTGCCTCTGAATACTGCCCTCATTTTTCTATCAGAAAATTTTTCATCCATGTTAGAAGCTTACCTGTCACCCCTCCAATATTTTCCAGTTTCTAGAACAACCTCTTATGTGGAACTCTGTTGAAAGCCATTTTTAGATCCAGATAGATGCAGTCAACCCAACCATCTCTTTCCTGTAAAATCTCTGTGGCTCGATCATAGAAACTGAGTAAATTCGATACACGGGATCTTCCAGATCGAAAACTATACTGTCTGTCTGATATTATATCATTTCTCTCCAGGTGTTCCACCCATTTAGTTTTTATTATTTTTCCTATATTTTCACTATTACACTTGTCAATGATACAGATCTATAATTGAGGGGATCTTCCCTGCTGCCACTTTTGTAGATTGGAACTATGTTAGCTTGTTTCCACACGTCTGCTATGACTCCTGTACACAAGGATGCCTGAAAAATCAGGTGAAGTGGAATGCTGAGCTCAGATGCACATTCTCTCAGAACCCATGGTGAAACTCCATCTGGGCCAGCTGCTTTGTTCTTACTGAGCTCCTTTAGCAGATTTTCCACTTCATCTCTAGACACCTCTATACGCTCTATGTTGTTCTCTGGAATTCTTATTGTGTCTGGTTCTCTGAAGATTTCATTTTGTACAAACACACTTTGAAACTTTTTGTTTAATGTTTCACACATTTTCTTTTTATTTTCTGCGAATCTGTTTCCCATTTTCAACCTCTGGATATTATCCTTTACCTGCAATTTGTTGTTTATGAATTCATAGAATAGGCCCGGTTCTGTTTTACATTTATCTGCTATCCCTTTTTCAAAATTTCTTTCTGCCTCTCTCCTTACTGCCGTATAGTTGTTTCTCGCATCTTTGTATCGCTGGTATGTTTGGGGGTTCGGCCTCTTCCTATACTGATAACATTTTTGTGTTTTTGGTCTCTGGTTCTCTTGCAATTTCTGTTGAACCAATCCTATTTTCTGGCCCTGCATCTCTGTTTTGGTATGAATGCTTGTGTGCCTTCATTGTATATTTTGCAAAATTTGGCATACATTTCATTTACCACTCTGCCTAGCAACAAGTCTGTCCAATTACACTCATTAAAAATTTTTTGAAGTTCCCAATAGTGACCTCTCTTGAAATCGAGTTTATCAACTGTTTCACTGTCCCCATTTTCTTCTAGATGATATCTTAAAGCATGTTTAACCCTTAAAGTGCGCATCACTTCATATGAAGTGTAAATCGTTTTACCAGTCAACTGCGCTTCACTTCATATGAAGTGTATGGGTACCGCGCACGATTTGAATGGCCCGCGGTGTAGCTGGGGGTCCCATACGCTGCCTAGGGGCTCTAGTAAACAGCGGCCATTTTGAAAAAAAATCCAGCTCACGCTCCGATGGCATGGGGGGCCTCAGTTTAGCGAGAGTCACCATGGCGAGCGCACGGTCAAACGCCTCACGAGCACGCATCACTCAGTCCCTCACCCCAGAGCAAATAGCCCACGAATTATTCTCTGAAGGTGAAGAAAGT
Source organism: Procambarus clarkii (assembly GCF_040958095.1). NCBI lineage: Eukaryota > Metazoa > Arthropoda > Malacostraca > Decapoda > Cambaridae > Procambarus > Procambarus clarkii. The sequence continues at coordinate 29,990,836 of NC_091193.1, forward strand.
GTGTTTGACGATTCAGACAACGATGAGGATTATACACAGTTGTCGGGAGATAGTAGCAGCAGCAGTGAAAGTGAAAATGACCGCCATGCCATGGCGAGGCCTATACGCTCTCCCATGCCTCCTCGCCCATTTTCTACCCCAATTCTACCACGACCTCACAGTTCCTGTGGATATTTTCTGTTTGAGGGTGACGAGTCAGAGGGAGGTGACTCCTTTTCTGGGTTTAGTGACTCAGATCAAAGTTTTATTGAGCCTGTGGCTGGTACCAGTGGTGTAACTGGGCGAGAAATTGTCGCGTCAGCAGCATCTCGCCCAGCCAAGCGCCACCGCATGGCACCACATGAGGGACCAAGACCCTCGTGTTCACGTGCACCCACCTCACGTGCACGTAGCCGCCGTGCTTCTCGCAGATGGTATTCAGCTCCTGGTCGCCGGTATGCATCGCTTCCTCGCCGTCTTTCCTCTGCATCTCGCAGGACGCCTGGTGTACTTGAGTGGAGTGATGGTGACGATTTTATTCCTAATATTCCTCACTTTGACGATAAAGATGTAGGGATTACAAACCTTTTCCCTAACCAAGGTGAGGACATGGCTGAGATGGAATATTTTACAGCATTCTATGATGAACCACTCATGGAATACATTGTACACCAAACGAACCTGCATGCTGCTTACCTGATTGAGAGGGAAATCACAGAATTTTCACGACTGCAGCGTTGGAAAAATACCACAGTGGCGGAAATGTATGTGTTTTTGGCACTCTGTTTGTTGATGAAGCACTGTCACAAACATGCAATAAATGACTATTGGAGCAAGGACAAGACAATACCAACACCTTTATTCGGGAAATATATGTCACGAGACAGGTTTCAGATACTCCTCAGGTGTCTACATTTTGGAAGTGTTCAGGACCGAACACCTGATGATAGACTGTGGCGAGTGAGGCACTACATGAACGATGTTATTGGAAAATTCAGAGATTTTTACGTACCAGCACAGAAGCTGGTGGTTGATGAATCTCTCATACTTTTCAAGGGACGTGTTCCATTCAAACAGTACATTCCCTCAAAACGAAACCGATTTGGCCTGAAATTTTTTGTTCTTTGTGATTGTGAGACAGGATACGTGTTACACATGATTCTGTACTCGGCTAGTGATGTAGACATTCCCGGTAACGACGAACATGGATTCTCGGGGAGTGTAGTGAAGACCATCATGGCTCCGTGGATGAACAAGGGACACATTTTATACACAGATAATTACTATACAAGTCCCTTGCTAGCTCGGTTCTTGCTAGAAAATAGAACCGGATTGGTTGGTACAGTAAAGCCACAACGAAGGGAAATGCCTGTGTTTGACAACGACATTGCAGTTGGTGAGTGTCAGAGAAGGAAAAGTGATAACATTCTGTCAGTTCGGTGGAAAGACAAAAGAGAGGTGAACTTGTTGACAACAATTCATGATGGAACAATGGTGAACAGTGGGAAAGTGAGCCATAAAACAAACGCACCACTATATAAGCCAGACTGTGTTTTAGACTATAATATCAACATGCGGTTGATTGATAAATCAGACATGATGATTGGCACTGCAGAGTGTGTGCGGAAGACATGTAGGTGGACGAAAAAAGTGTTCTTCCATCTTGTGGACATGAGCATGCTGAACTGTTTCAACATGTACCTTGTGAGAACTGGACGTAAGCCCACTTTCCGTGACTTTGTATTTGATGCTGCAATACAGTTATTAGGAAAGTTTGCAAAAGATGTCCCAGGTATTCAGCGGCCCATCATAAACCCACTGTTGCAGCATGCTGGTACTCCACGCCTCGCTCACACTGAAGGCTTCCTAGCACACAAACTTAAGTATTTGCCACCTGGTGTGAAGCGTGCAATAGCCCAACGTGATTGCTTGGTGTGTAAAACAACGACACGTAGAGACAAAAAACGGAAGCTTGTGCAAACATGGTGTGAAACGTGTGGTATCCCATTATGTGCTGTCGACTGCTTCAATGACTACCACAGTCTAGAAATCTTCTAAGTGTGCTTCAAAGTGTGTATAGCGTGTGCGAGTGTGTAAATATGTAAACATATAAGCAGAACATATAATATAATAGACTGTAATGACATATTATATTGCCGTAATTGAAAACATTTGTGTGCGCCTGTGTATACTCAAATATGCAACAATTATTGATACAAAATATGTTCAAACAGTATTTGAAACACAATTAGTGAAAAAAAATTAGATAAAATGCGCTTAGACATTGTAAATAAATAGCGCGAAAATATATTTGTGGCAACTCTGGCTGTTTGAGGACCGCGCGCAACATCTCCCGGGCGTGTACTGCATGAGCGACCATGCAGATTGTGACGTCATCGCAGAGCTTCTCGGCTCTATTGCAACAAAAGTAAGTACAATAGAATTTTTTTTTTATTTTTCCCGTGATCAGTGAACAGAACTTAACAGATTAGCAAAAAAAAAAAATTTTTTTTTTTTTCAAAATGACATGCGCCTGTGTGGATAGCAGGATATTAGACCCCGAGCATGTTAAGGGTTAATGTCTAACAGGACGTGATTGCTGTTTCCCAAGGGAGGAAGGTACTGGATGTCAAATGTCTCTTCTTCTTTCCTGTGAATACTAAATCCAATACTGATGGTACACCTCCTTTTCTCATTCTTGTGGCCTGCTTGATGTGTTGATACAAGAATGTCTCCAGAATGAGGTTCACAAATCTGCATGTCCAAAAGTCCTCTGTTCTTGCATCATAAGCCTCCCAGTAGTCTATTACTTTAAAGTTGAAGTCCCCCATTATCAACAGTCGTGATTTATCTTCATCTGCTTGTACAATAATATCTCTCATGACCATTATGAGGCCCTCTCATTTGTCATCCAGTTCTTCCTTTGTCCATGTGTTGCTTGCTGGTGGGCTGTAGGCATTTAAAATTATCACTTAGCATCCTGACTCCAGACCTGCAATGCCATTTTGTCAATATCTCGAGGGTTTTCAAAGATTAACACCTACAAGTGTTCTTTCACCCGCACAGCTACTCCTCCTCCTCCCTTCCTAGTTTTCCTGTCACGTCTCCAAACTGAATAGCCCCTTGGGAATATGACTTCATTTAATATATTTCCTTCAAGTTTCATCTCTGATAATGCGACAATATCTGGGACCTTAACCCATTAACTGCGCAACGCGCCTGCAGGCCCAGGCTTCGGGTGCGCAACGCGCCTGCAGGCCCAGGCTTCGGGTGCGCAACGCGTCTCCGGGTGTTTTTATTTTTCACGTTCCATTCAAAACTCCCGCGGCTACATGGGGTTCACATCAACTTCCTCAGGGCTCTTGTAAACAGACGCCATCTTTAAAAAAAAAAATCATGGTCCACATTGCTGGGTGTCAGAGCTTCAGTAGTGAGTAAGCAACCAAGGCTGGCGCTCGCAGCATGAGCGCACAGCACTGCTGTTCAGCATGTGACCACAGCATCGCCTAATATTGTCAAAATATATATATAATCTGTTTTATTTAGCCATGATAGTATTATAGAAGAGCCTGAGTGTGATAATGACTGGGTACAATGTTCAAATATCAGTAATTCAATGCTGTTCACGATGTTCACAGCGCTAGCCACAGCACCACAGCATTATTTCATCCATCTAGGAATCTTCAAACGACTTTATAGCTTCCTTTTCAAAATATACTTGTGGTCAATTATTTATTTACAGGTATTAGTGACCAGGATTGTGGTTATAATTAGCGTTGTGCGTAGGAAGGAGGAATTTTGGTGAGGGAGGGAGGGAGGAAGGGAGAGAATTAAGGTAGCCTCCACTGTGTGGCAGTAACTCTTGTTTTGCTCACCATACTAGCTTCGTGGTTCGCTATGGGGGAACACACATATACATGGGTATATACAGTGTGTGTGAATAGTGTAATAACAGCACTAGGAATATGTTGTGAGGAGCTATTTTGGTGAGGGAGGTGACGTCATCTGCTGTATGATTTGTCATGCAATGTATGGTGGCCACTGTACTGCTTGGACACAATAACGGCTTACTTGCATAGTTCTGGTAAATAAAACATGTAGATAGGTATATATAACATGTGTAAATAGTGTAATAAAAAACAATAACAGTATGGTGGGAGGAGCAATGTTGGCGAGTAAGATGTTGGAGTGAGGGAGACTGGCTGGGTGTGGCTGCTCACACTCGCGGTGTTCTGAGTGTGTTAATGGTGAATGTATATAGTGCGTGACAGTGTATAGTGTGTACATATGTTGTAAATATACATACATGAACATGAAACATTGGTGTGAATAACTATATGATTTGGAGAAGCAATGTTGGTGCCTACAATGTTGGAGGATTGAGGGAGACTGGCTGGGTGTGACAGCTCACACTCGCGGTGTTCTGAATGTGTTGATGGTGAATGTATATAGTGTGTGACAGTGTATAGTCTGTAAATAGATTGTATATATACGTAAATTAGCATGATACATGGTAAATATGTGCAACATATGTGTACACAGTGTCCTCAGACAGTACGGATGTTTTTCTGCCATAATATAGTGTACGTGTTCATTATACATAGGATTAACACATAAAAATGAATAAAATGTATTTGGAACTGTGCGCAAAAAATGAACAAAAATATATTCGCGGCAACTCGCGCGTCCCGCCCCGAGTGCCCTACTGGCCCCGGGAGCTTACGGCACTGGCGAACTGGGAGTGATGATGTCACGCGCCAACTTACGGACCCCATAACAGTCAAAGTAAGTACAAGTTCGAATTTTTTTTTACATACCCATACTGAGGGAAGGGTTTTTGACACTTTAAAAAAACAAAAGAATTTTTTCAAGAGAATTTATTTCCTGCGCACTGGGGCGTTATATTTATAGGCCGCGCAGTTAAAGGATTAACCCTCAAACCGCGCATATCATATATAAATGATATCAGTGACAAAACCGAAACCGCGCACATCATTTATACAGAGCACCACTTGGTTTCCGAACCCCTTGGGGACGAGACCCATCGGTTAACATGTAAGTTCGTATACGAGAAATAGAGGGGAAAAAATAAACTAGAAATGTAAAAAGAAATTTTTCCGAAACATTTACGAAAAAACTCTAGGGGAAAAATCGACAAGTTCATAGTGTAAATGCGACCGTGTTTTGTTTGTACTCACCAATAAGTGAAGTCCTGATCCGCTTTATAAAAGTCCTTAATTGTTCCTAACTGATTATTAAGACGTCTGGCAAACATCCTCTGGATGTTTCCTGCCAGCCTGCAGGAACATCCTGCCAGCCTGCCTGCCAGCTTGCCTGCCAGCCTACAGGAACATCCTGCCAGCTTGCCTGCCAGCCTGCAGGAACATCCTGCCAGCCTGCCTGCTAGTCTGCCTGCCAGCCTGCAGGAATATCCTGCCAGCCTGCCTGCCAGCTTGCCTGCCAGCCTGCAGGCACATCCTGCCAGCCTGCCTGCCAGCTTGCCTGCCAGCCTGCAGAAATATCCTGCCAGCCTGCCTGCCAGCTTGCCTGCCAGCCTGCAGGAACATCCTGCCAGCCTGCCTGCCAGCTTGCCTGCCAGTCTGCAGGCACATCCTGCCAGCCTGTAGGCACATCCTGCCAGCCTGCAGGCACATCCTGCCAGCCTGCAGGCACATCCTGCCTAAAATATACGAAGATGTACTGTACATTTAAGAAACAAATCTGGGTCACAGGTCTGTGGAGTGTGGTTAGGCTTACGGAGTCAGCCGGTCCCTCCCCCACCACTGACACACCTCCCCCTCTCCCCCCACCCCAAACCCATACACACACACACACACACACACTCTCAGAGGTCACGTGGTTCATGGTTCACTTCAACACCCATATATCGCTTCCTGCCTGCCTGCCTCCTTCCCAGCCTGCAAGCCTGCCTGCCTGCCTGCCTCCTTCCCAGCCTGCAAGCCTGCCTGCCTGCCTGCCTGCCTCCTTCCCAGCCTGCAAGCCTGCCTGCCTCCTTCCCAGCCTGCAAGCCTGCCTGCCTGCCTGCCTCCTTCCCAGCCTGCAAGCCTTCCTGCCTGCCATCATGCTAACGGGTAGTGTGTGCTAGGCTTATCTTCGGGAATGAGCCGGTCTCGCCCCCACCACCCGCCCCCCCTACATCCCATACTCTCTTTTAAAGGTCACGCGGTTCAACCGCGTGACTACCACTCACTCCCTGCCTGCCAGCCTGCCTGCAAGCTAGCCTGCCTGCCTGCCTTTCCCTCCCTAATTCTCACTACTTCCGTCCCTTCCTGCCTACCTCCTAGCATCTCTCCCTACCTCCCCCTCCCTCTTAGCATCTCTCCCTCCCTCCCCCTCCCTCCTAGCATCTCTCTCTCCCTCCCCCTCCCTCCTAGCATCTCTCTCTCCCTCCCTCCCTTTCTGACTAATTCTCCCCCTCTCTCATACTGCCTCCCACCTAAGCTCCCTCATCCATCCACCCACCGGTCAGCCATCACTGACGCAATGCGTGCATTTGGAGCCGACATGGTGCACAGATGTTTCTTGATTGTGCAGATATGTAAAACAAAAGCACAGAATGAACATTCCAGCCTTATGGCAATTCAAAATAATAGGAATAATAGGCCGTGAATCTGTGAAGTCACAGTGGGCAAACTAGACCATCTCCCACCCACCACAACAAGCCGGCGTGACGCTTGGCGGACCCCTTCCTACCCGAACTTTGTTCGGGTAGCATGACTCCCCAACCCCAATCGGGAAACTGGAAGTTTCGGATAACTAAAGTTCGGAAACCAAGTGGTGCTCTGTATATGATTTCGTGTTTAGCGCTATAATTTAAACGCCCTGCCTGGGATAGGGGCAGCTATAGTACAGATACGACTGATAGTTGCCAGATGCCACCTAGAAAAAAAATCCAGGCCAACATTCTTGGGTGTTACAGCATCAGTATTGAGCAAGCCACCAAGGCTGGCGCACGCAGCACGAGCTCACAGCACCGCTGTTCAGCTTGTGACCACAGCATCGCCTACAAATACCATAATATATATGATACTGCTATTATTTAGCAGTGATAGTATTACTGAAGCCCCCTGACTGTGATAAAACTGACCAGGATTCTGATAATAGCAGGATTGTGGTGATATTTAGCGCTGTGGCGTCGTTTTCTGACTGTGTGTGGCCACCATTTATTGACTGCACTCACCATACCAGCTTAGTGGTTCGATATGGTGAACACAAATGTAGATACTTATATAAAACCGTGTGTATAGTGTGAGATAACAGCGAGAGGAGTAGGTTGGGAGCCGCCATTTTGGTGAGGGAGGAGCGTCGTCTGCACGACTTGGCATGGTGTTTACTGATGGCCACTATGGTCTTTGGGCACCATACCAGCTTATTTGTTCAGGTATAGTGAATAAAACAGGTAGATACTTATATATAATGTGTGTATATAGCGTAATAACACCACAAACAATATTGTTGAAGGACAAATATTAGTGCGTCTGGCCTTGAGGGCGGCCGCCGATCAGCTGACTGTGTGAGTAGCTACGTCTTATGGCCTTTACTCACCATACAAGCTTAGATGTACAGTTATGGTGAACAAAACATGTAAATACGTATATATAACGTCTGTGTATAGTGAATAAATACAAAAGAGTATTGTGGGAGGTGAATGAGGGTGAGTGAGGTGGTGTTGAGGGAGGGAGTGGCAGTGTGTGGCTCGCTGGTGTTTGGCGGTCACTTCTCGTTGCTTTTTGACTCACAAGACCAACTTAGTAGTTCGTTATGGTGTACAAAACATGCAAATACTTATATATAACCTGTGTATATAGTGTAACAACAGCAAAACTATTTGTTTATTGTTTTATGAACATAATAATTGAATCACTAATATGCACACCATAATTTTGAGTACAGCGATGGTTCACACATTTTATAATATAAATATACCACAATTCACTGTTTGGAATAATATTACTGCAAAAAAACTAAGAAAAAATCAATCAGAGACATTGAAATAATTAGGTAATAATATATTTGTGGCAACTGCCGTCTGACAGCTCGGGCGGAGTAGACCTCGTCTGGCGAAGGCTCTGCCAACGCCCCTTTTTTGCCACACTTCCCTACCCTATTGCGGCTAAAATATGCCACCTACGATTTTTTTGTTATTTTTTCCGTGATCAGGGAACAAAAATGAACACTTCTATAAGACGAAAGAATTTTTTGGAATTTTTTTTTTGTTGCGCCTGTGGGTGTGAATTCCATTTGGGCCCCTAGCGGTTTGAGGGTTAAGGTGCATTATATCTTGCAACTCCAAAGTTTTTGACCTCACTCCATCGATGTTGGTATATATATTGTTGGGAGCCGGTGGCCGAGCGGACAGCACGCTGGACAGCTTGCCGGCTTAGTTGAACAGTTACGGTGAACAAAACTTGTAGATACTTATATATAACGTCTGTATATAGGGCAATAACACCACAAACAGTATTGTTGGGGTGAAATTTGAGTGCGTCTGACCTTGAATGTCTGAGGGAAGCAGCCTCCAGCTGACTGTTTGTAGCGACGTCTCTTAGTGCCTGAATTAACTATATCAACTTAGTTGTACAGTTGTGGTGAACAAAACATGTAGATACTTATATATATAATGTCTGTATATAGTGAATATAAAAGCAAAAACAGTATTGTAGGAGGAGAATGTGGGTGAGTCAGGTGAGTTGAGGGAGAGAGGAAGTAGCAGCCAGTGGCGGACTGCCACTGGCTGCCACCGCCACTCAGCATGCCAACTTAGTGGTTCGTTATGGTGAACACAAATGTAGATACTAGTACCTATATATAACGTCTGTATATAGTGAATAAAAGCAAAAACAGTATTGTAGGAGGAGAATGTGGGTGAGTCAGGTGAGTTGAGGGAGAGAGGAAGTAGCAGCCAGTGGCGGACTGCCACTGGCTGCCACCGCCACTCAGCATGCCAACTTAGTGGTTCGTTATGGTGAACACGAATGTAGATACTAGTACTTATATATAACGTCTGTATATAGTGAATAAAAGCAAAAACAGTATTGTAGGAGGAGAATGTGGGTGAGTCAGGTGAGTTGAGGGAGAGAGGAAGTAGCAGCCAGTGGCGGACTGCCACTGGCTGCCACCGCCACTCAGCATGCCAACTTAGTGGTTCGTTATGGTGAACACGAATGTAGATACTAGTACTTATATATAATGTCTGTATATAGTGAATGAAAGCAAAAACAGTATTGTAGAAGGAGAATGTGGGTGAGTCAGGTGAGTTGAGGGAGAGAGGAAGTAGCAGCCAGTGACGGACTGCCACTGGCTGCCACCGCCACTCAGCATGCCAACTTAGTGGTTCGTTATGGTGAACACGAATGTAGATACTAGTACTTATATATAACGTCTGTATATAGTGAATAAAAGCAAAAACAGTATGGTGGGAGGAGAATGTGGGCGAGTGAAGTGTTGAGGGAATGAGTTGCAGCGAGTGGCTGGCTGGTGTGGCGGTCACTCCTCGTTGCTTTTTGACTCATAATACCAACTTAGTGGTTCGTTATGGTGAACATAACATGCAGATACTTATATATAACCTGTGTATATAGTGTAATAACCGACAAAGTATTTGTTCACTGTTTGATGAACATAATAATTGAATCATCAATATACACACCATATTTTTGAGTACAGTGATGATTCACTCATTTTATTACATAAATATATTACACTACACACTATTGAATAGTATTACAGCAAAAAACTATGAAAAATCAGAGGCATTGAAATAATTAGGTAATTATCTCTTTGTGGCCACTCCTGCCTGACAGCTGGTGAGCAACAGACCGCCTGGGACGCATGCTGAGTCAGCGCCTGTTTTTTGCCAGACTTCTCCACCCTATAGCAGGCAATATATGCTACTTAGGATTTTTTTTATTATTTTTCCCATGATCAGAGAACACAAATTAACAGGTTTAGAAGAAAAGATATATATTTTATTTTTTGGTATGCACCTTTGGGTGAAAAATGCTAATTAGCCCTGAGCAGCACGAGGGTTAAGCAAAAAAAGAATAATTTATTTGCATTGTTGGAGGGATCCGAGAATGTGCAAGAAGCAGCGCGACCCCACCATGTGCTGTTCTCGTTATTCAAACGAGCGTTCACCAAACGAGATGAATTGTCGGCAATTGGGGCTCTCGTTACCCAAATTGCTCGCCAATTGAGGCGCTCGTCACTTAAGGTTCTACTGTGTGTGTGTGTGTGTGTGTGTGTGTGTGTGTGTGTGTGTGATATATATATATATATATATATATTTATATATATATATATATATATATATGCAAACAAGCCTGAATGGTCCCCAGGACTATATACAACTGAAAACTCACACCCCAGAAGTGACTCGAACCCATACTCCCACAACTGGTATGTACAGGGACGCCTTAATCCGCTTGACCATCACGACCGGACAAAAGGAAGTGATAGCCGAGGCTATATGAACCACTTCCCCGCCGGCACTCGGATGGTAATCTTGGGCATAGCATTTTATCAAATCACCTCATTCTTTGGGGCACACGTGAGGAACACAAATGCAAACAAGCCTGAATGGTCCCCAGGACTATATACAACTGAAAACTCACACCCCAGAAGTGACTCGAACCCATACTCCCACAACTGGTATGTACAGGGACGCCTTAATCCGCTTGACCATCACGACCGGACAAAAGGAAGTGATAGCCGAGGCTATATGAACCACTTCCCCGCCGGCACTCGGATGGTAATCTTGGGCATAGCATTTTATCAAATCACCTCATTCTTTGGGGCACACGTGAGGAACACAAATGCAAACAAGCCTGAATGGTCCCCAGGACTATATACAACTGAAAACTCACACCCCAGAAGTGACTCGAACCCATACTCCCACAACTGGTATGTACAGGGACGCCTTAATCCGCTTGACCATCACGACCGGACAAAAGGAAGTGATAGCCGAGGCTATATGAACCACTTCCCCGCCGGCACTCGGATGGTAATCTTGGGCATAGCATTTTATCAAATCACCTCATTCTTTGGGGCACACGTGAGGAACACAAATGCAAACAAGCCTGAATGGTCCCCAGGACTATATACAACTGAAAACTCACACCCCAGAAGTGACTCGAACCCATACTCCCACAACTGGTATGTACAGGGACGCCTTAATCCGCTTGACCATCACGACCGGACAAAAGGAAGTGATAGCCGAGGCTATATGAACCACTTCCCCGCCGGCACTCGGATGGTAATCTTGGGCATAGCATTTTATCAAATCACCTCATTCTTTGGGGCACACGTGAGGAACACAAATGCAAACAAGCCTGAATGGTCCCCAGGACTATATACAACTGAAAACTCGAAGCCTCGGCTATCACTTCCTTTTGTCCGGTCGTGATGGTCAAGCGGATTAAGGCGTCCCTGTACATACCAGTTGTGGGAGTATGGGTTCGAGTCACTTCTGGGGTGTGAGTTTTCAGTTGTATATAGTCCTGGGGACCATTCAGGCTTGTTTGCATTTGTGTTCCTCACGTGTGCCCCAAAGAATGAGGTGATTTGATAAAATGCTATGCCCAAGATTACCATCCGAGTGCCGGCGGGGAAGTGGTTCATATAGCCTCGGCTATCACTTCCTTTTGTCCGGTCGTGATGGTCAAGCGGATTAAGGCGTCCCTGTACATACCAGTTGTGGGAGTATGGGTTCGAGTCACTTCTGGGGTGTGAGTTTTCAGTTGTATATAGTCCTGGGGACCATTCAGGCTTGTTTGCATTTGTGTTCCTCACGTGTGCCCCAAAGAATGAGGTGATTTGATAAAATGCTATGCCCAAGATTACCATCCGAGTGCCGGCGGGGAAGTGGTTCATATAGCCTCGGCTATCACTTCCTTTTGTCCGGTCGTGATGGTCAAGCGGATTAAGGCGTCCCTGTACATACCAGTTGTGGGAGTATGGGTTCGAGTCACTTCTGGGGTGTGAGTTTTCAGTTATATATATATATATATATATATATATATATATATATATATATATATATATATATATATATATATATATATATATGTCGTACCTAGTAGCCAGAACGCACTTCTCAGCCTACTATGCAAGGCCTAATTTGCCTAATAAGCCAAGTTTTCATGAATTAATTGTTTTTCGACTACCTAACCTACCTAACCTAACCTAACCTACCTTTTTTGGCTACCTAACCTAACCAAACCAATAAAGATAGGTTAGGTTAGGTTAGGTAGGGTTGGTTAGGTTCGGTCATATATCTACGTTAATTTTAACTCCAATAAAAAAAAATTGACCTCATACATAATGAAATGAATAGCTTTATCATTTCGTAAGAAAAAAATTAGAGAAAATTTATTAATTCAGGAAAACTTGGTTTATTAGGCAAATCGGGCCTTGCATAGTAGGCCGAGAAGTGCGTTCTGGCTACTAGGTACGACATATATATATATATATATATATATATATATATATATATATATATATATATATATATATATATATATATATATATATATGTCGTACCTAGTAGCCAGAACGCACTTCTCAGCCTACTATTCAAGGCCCGATTTGCCTAATAAGCCAAGTTTTCATGAATTAATTCTTTTTCGACTACCTAACCTACCTAACTTAACTTTTTCTGCTACCTAACCTAACCTATAAAGATAGGTTAGGTTAGGTTAGGTAGGGTTGGTTAGGTTTGGTCATATATCTACGTTAATTTTAACTCCAATAAAAAACAAATTGACCTCATACATAATGAAATAGGTAGCTTTATCATTTCATAAGAAAAAAATTAGAGAAAATATAATGATTCAGGAAAACTTGGCTTATTAGGCAAATCGGGCCTTGCATAGTAGGCTGAGAAGTGCGTTCTGGCTACTAGGTACGACATATATATATATATATATATATATATATATATATATATATATATATATATATATATATATATATATATATATATATTAGTATATTAGTATATTTTGGTAGCAGTCTTTCCTGTAGACATATATTATTAAATATGACCGAAAAAGTAAGATTAATAATTCTAACACGAATTTTCTCTATCTTTCTTACATTTCTTTTCACTGTTGATGGTAATTCAAAGATCAATTCTCCAAAATTCATTTTTATTTCTAGTCTGACGCGACACTTGAGCGCGTTTCGTAAAACTTATTACATTTTCAAAGACTTTAGTTTACAAACACACAACTGAAACTGAATAGAGCTTTCACATCTTCGAGGTTTATATCTACATTTGGGTGAGGTGGATGAGGTGAAAAACGAACTTTCAACAATGGGTATTCAATGGGTATTAAATTTCAACACAAGACAGAACACGAAACAATGGGTATTGAATGGGTATTAAATTCAAACACAAGACAGAACACGAAACAATGGGTATTGAATGGAAGTAATTGTAGAAAGCCTATTTGTCCATATTTCTTGATGCATCTATATTGGAGCGGAGTCTTGAAGTGGGTAGAATATAGTTGTGCATTAATTGGCTGTCGATTGCTGGTGTTGACTTCTTGATGTGTAGTGCCTCGCAGACGTCAAGCCGCCTGCTATCGCTGTATCTATCGATGATTTCTGTGTTGTTTGCTAAGATTTCTCTGGTGATGGTTTGTTTCTGGGAAGAGATTATGTTCCTTAATGGAGCCCTGTTGCTTATGCATCGTTAAACGCCTGGAAAGAGATGTTGTTGTCTTGCCTATATACTGTTTTTTTTTAGGCTTACAGTCCCCAAGAGGGCATTTGAAGGCATAGACGACATTGGTCTCTTTTAAAGCGTTCTGCTTTGTGTCTGGAGAGTTTCTCATGAGTAGGCTGGCCGTTTTTCTGGTTTCATAGTAAATCGTCAGTTGTATCTTCTGATTTTTGTCTGTAGGGATAACGTTTCTACTAACAATATCTTTCAGGACCTTTTCCTCCGTTTTATGAGCTGTGGAAAAGAAGTTCCTGTAAAATAGTCTAATAGGGGGTATAGGTGTTGTGTTCCACCTCACTCACTCCCCCTCATTCACCTCCCACAATACTGTTTTGTATTTATTCACTATACACAGATGTTATATATATGTATTTACATGTTTTGTTCACCATAACTGTACATCTAAGCTTGTATGGTGAGTAAAGGCCGTAAGACGTAGCTACTCACACAATCAGCTGATCGGCGGCCGCCCTCAAGGCCAGACGCACTAATATTTGTCATCCAACAATATTGTTTGTGGTGTTATTACGCTATATAAACACATTATATATAAGTATCTACCTGTTTTATTCACTATACCTGAACAAATAAGCTGGTATGGTACCCAAAGACCATAGTGGCCAACTTAGTGGCCACTATGCCAAACACCATGCCAAGTCGTGCAGACGACGCTCCTCCCTCACCAAAATGGCGGCTCCCAACCTACTCCTCTCGCTATTATCTCACGCTATACACACGTTATATATAAGTATCTACATTTGTGTTCACCATATCGAACCACTAAGCTGGTATGGTGAGTGCAGTCAATAAATGGTGGCCACACACAGTCAGAAAACGATGCCACAACCCTCCCTCCCACAGCCTTACTCCTCCCTCCATGGAGCACAGCACTAAATATCACCACAATCCTGCTATTATCAGAATCCTGGTCAGTTTTATCACAGTCAGGGGGGCTTCAGTAATACTATCACTGCTAAATAATAGCAGTATCATTTATATTATGGTATTTGTAGGCGATGCTGTGGTCACAAGCTGAACAGTGGTGCTGTGAGCTCGTGCTGCGTGCGCCAGCCTTGGTGGCTTGCTCAATACTGACGCTGTAACACCCAAGAATGTTGGCCTGGATTTTTTTTCTAGGTGGCATCTGGCAACTATCAGTCGTATCTGTACTATAGCTGCCCCTATCCCAGGCGGGGCGTTTAAATTATAGCGCTAGACACGAAATCATATATAAATGATGTGCGCGGTTTCGGTTTTGTCACTGATATCATTTATATATGATATGCGCGGTTTGAGGGTTAAGGGTTATGTACTTTCGTATTTAATAATACATCTTCAGAAGGGTCTGAATTTCTTACGGGAAATTATTATTAAATAATAATAATTAAGTAATAATACTTTCGTATTATTAAATACAAAAGTACTTAAGGAAATTCCTGTTTCAGTTCTTCCTTCATGGTCTGATACTGTCACATTTTTCATCACGTGTTAATTTTCATGATTTTTACACACACACACACACACACACACACACATCTCACCATGGATACTGAAAGAGTGTGCAGAGGCACTTTGCTTGCCACTCTCCATAGTGTATAGTAAGTCACTGGAGACGGGAGACCTACCAGAAATATGGAAGATGGCGAATGTGGTCCCAATATACAAAAAGGGAGACAGGCAAGAGGCACTGAACTACAGGCCAGTGTCCTTGACTTGTATACCATGCAAGGTGATGGAGAAGATCGTGAGAAAAAACCTGGTAACACATCTGGAGAGAAGGGACTTCGTGACAAATCGCCAACATGGGTTCAGGGAGGGTAAATCTTGCCTTACAGGCTTGATAGAATTCTACGATCAGGTGACAAAGATTAAGCAAGAAAGAGAGGGTTGGGCGGACTGCATTTTCTTGGATTGTCGGAAAGCCTTTGACACAGTACCGCATAAGAGGCTGGTACATAAGCTGGAGAGACAGGCAGGTGTAGCTGGTAAGGCGCTCCAGTGGATAAGGGAGTATCTAAGCAATAGGAAGCAGAGAGTTACGGTGAGGGGTGAGACCTCCGATTGGCGTGAAGTCACCAGTGGAGTCCCACAGGGCTCTGTACTCGGTCCTATCTTGTTTCTGATATATGTAAATGATCTCCCAGAGGGTATCGATTCATTTCTCTCAATGTCTGCAGACGATGCAAAAATTATGAGAAGGATTAAAACAGAAGAGGACTGTTTGAGGCTTCAAGAAGACCTAGACAAGCTGAAGGAATGGTCGCTCAAATGGTTGTTAGAGTTTAACCCCACCAAATGTAATGTAATGAAGATAGGTGTTGGGAGCAGGAGGCCAGATACAAGGTATCATCTGGGAGAGGAAATTCTTCAGGAGTCAGAGAAGGAAAAAGACTTGGGGGTTGATATCACGCCAGACCTGTCTCCTGCAGCACATACCAAGCGGATAACATCAGCGGCATATGCCAGGCTGGCCAACATACGAACGGCATTCAGAAACTTGTGTAAAGAATCATTCAGAACTTTGTATACCACATATGTCAGGCCAATCCTGGAGTATGCAGCCCCAGCATGGAGTCCATATCTAGTCAAGGATAAGACTAAACTGGAAAAGGTTCAAAGGTTTGCCACCAGACTAGTACCCGAGCTGAGAGGTATGAGCTACGAGGAGAGACTACGGGAATTAAACCTCACTTCGCTGGAAGACAGAAGAGTTAGGGGGGACATGATCACCACATTCAAGATTCTGAAGGGAATTGATAGGGTTGATAAAGACAGTCTATTTAACACAAGGGGAACACGTACAAGGGGATACAGGTGGAAACTGAGTGCCCAAATGAGCCACAGAGATATTAGAAAGAACTTTTTTAGTGTCAGAGTGGTGGACAAATGGAATGTATTAGGAAGAGATGTGGTGGAGGCTGACTCCATACACAGTTTCAAGTGTAGATATGATAGAGCCCAATAGGCTCAGGAATCTGTACACCTGTTGATTGACGGTTGAGAGGCGGGACCAAAGAGCCAGAGCTCAACCCCCGCAAACACAACTAGGTGAGTACACACACACACACACACACACACACACACTAATAATATCAGACATAACAATATCAGACAGATAATAATATCAGACAGACAGTATGGTTTTCGATCTGGAAGATCCTGTATATCGAATTTACTCAGTTTCTATGATCGAGCCACAGAGATATTACAGGAAAGAGATGGTTGGGTTGACTGCATCTATCTGGACCTAAAAAAGGCTTTCGACAGAGTTCCACATAAGAGGTTGTTCTGGAAACTGGAAAATATTGGAGGGGTGACAGGTAAGCTTCTATCATGGATGAAAAATTTTCTGACTGATAGAAAAATGAGGGCAGTAATCAGAGGCAATGTATCGGAATGGAGAAATGTCACAAGTGGAGTACCACAGGGTTCAGTTCTTGCACCAGTGATGTTTATTGTGTACATAAATGATCTACCAGTTGGTATACAGAATTATATGAACATGTTTGCTGATGATGCTAAGATAATAGGAAGGATAAGAAATTTAGATGATTGTCATGCCCTTCAAGAAGACCTGGACCAAAATAAGTATATGGAGCACCACTTGGCAAATGGAATTTAATGTTAATAAATGTCATGTTATGGAATGTGGAATAGGAGAACATAGACCCCACACAACCTATATATTATGTGAGAAATCTTTAAAGAATTCTGATAAAGAAAGAGATCTAGGAGTGGTTCTAGATAGAAAACTATCACCTGAGGACCACATTAAGAATATTGTGCAAGGAGCCTATGCAATGCTTTCTAACTTCAGAATTGCATTTAAATACATGGATGGCGATATACTAAAGAAATTGTTCATGACTTTTGTTAGGCCAAAGCTGGAATATGCAGCTGTTGTGTGGTGCCCATATCTTAAGAAGCACATCAACAAACTGGAAAAGGTGCAAAGACATGCTACTAAGTGGCTCCCAGAACTGAAGGGCAAGAGCTACGAGGAGAGGTTAGAAGCATTAAATATGCCAAAACTAGAAGACAGAAGAAAAAGAGGTGATATGATCACTACGTACAAAATAGTAACAGGAATTGATAAAATCGACAGGGAAGACTTCCTGAGACCTGGAACTTCAAGAACAAGAGGCCATAGATTTAAACTAGCTAAACACAGATGCCGAAGAAATATAAGAAAATTCACCTTCGCAAATAGAGTGGTAGACGGTTGGAACAAGTTAAGTGAGAAGGTGGTGGAGGCCAAGACCGTCAGTAGTTTCAAAGCGTTATATGACAAAGAGTGCTGGGAAGACGGGACACCACGAGCGTAGCTCTCATCCTGTAACTACACTTAGGTAATTACACTTAGGTAATTACACACACACACACACACACACACATGGCTACTATGTAGTGAGGAAAGAGAGAGAAGGGAGAGGAGGAGGTGGTGTAGCTTTGCTACTAAGAGAAGGTTGGAGTTTTGAAGAGATGGTAATTCAGAACTGTGAAGGTTTCAGTAACTACATATCAGGCACCATAGCAACTGGAGGACAGAAAATTATAGTAGTAGTCATATATAACCCCCCACCGAATGTCAGAAGACCCAGACAGGAATATGATAGAAACAACTTGGCCACCATCAATTACATCAGCATTTTGTTTGTCTTCCATAGCATCTAATGCCATATCATAGTGGTCCAGCAACAGCGACAGGCAAGAGCGCCCTGTTCTGAAACCATGTTGTCCGGGGTTATGGAGATGCTGTGATTCCATGTATTTTGTGATCTTACTTCTTAGCACTCTCTCAAAAATTTTATGATGTGCGATGTTAGTGCTATCGGTCTGTAATTTTTTGCCTCTGCCTTATTTCCTCCTTTATGAAGTGGTGCTATCTCTGCTGTTTTTAGTATATCAGGAATAACGCCAGTATCTAGGTTTTGTCTCCACAGAATGTGGAGGGCCTGCGATAGTGGTTTTTTACAGTTCTTGATGAATAGTGTCAAGTTAGTGTCAAGTTAGTGTCAACCGGGATAAGACGCTTCACTGGCCTCAAATTCCTGGGCAGTGTTAGTCTTGCGTGGCGTTCTCTGTTGTCTTTGTGTGGTGTGCGGTGGCCAGGAGTACATTATCAGTGCCGGGGCTGCATGTGCTTAGGGGCTTCCTTCCCTAGGCTCCCTGTGAGTACTACCCCTGCGTGTCAGGGTTATCTTCCCTGGGATGTTAGGGAACTGCTCCCATAGGGGTTCTTGCTGCTTGGCATTTGCCTCGCCCTTGGGGCCAGCTGGAGCTTGGGGCCCTTGTTTGGCCTTGGGGAGGGAGTGGTGTTGTGCTGGTTAGGGCGTCAAGGTGTTGCGCAATCTGCCACCTAAGCAGCGACCGGTTCCTGTTGCCTCTGGGGATGGTGTACTTTTGCGGGGTTTTTGTTTTGTTTGCCTGGTGGAGGTTCTGCCTCGTGGGTCTATAGTTCCCCTGATATAGTTTTGGTGGCCCTCTGCTAGGCCCCCGTGCTTGTACACATCCCTGGGGTTTTCAGTGTTATCATCTACCCCTTGTTTTGTTTGGGTTTCTTAACCGGTTAGCAACACCTTGCCCGGGCTTCCCGTAGTTGTTACCCTACCCTGGAAACCCCAGTTGGGTCTCGGTGGACCCATGGATGCGTCTCCCAAGTTCCAGCCTGCCTTGTGCGGGTTTGAAGGTTGCAGTGTGCCCTTGTCTCAGGGTGACACTCACCTGTTTTGCCTCTGTCATGCTGCCTGTTGGGTCAACGACACTTGTGACCTGGAGTCTTGCGAGTCATGTTCTCTGCTTGTGCTCCAGTTTTACTCTGAGGATGTTCCTGTTAGGGTACAGGCAGCATCAGCGTTGCATGTTTTGCATGTTAGGTTTGGGTTATTGCAACGCGCTAGGTTGGTTTCCCACCCAGATGCCCCGAGGCTGCCCCGGTTTAGTTTTAGGGACCCTGACCTGGGGGTGTTAGTCGCTTCGACTTTGGCTCCTGCCGTGCCCCCTGGTCCTTCCCCTGTGGTTCTTCCTGCACCTTCACCCCTGTGTCCGGCTCCAAAACGTCTGAGGGTTTCGGCCTTGGCACAGGGTTTAGTTGGTAAAGAGACTCGGGCTGCCTCGGGGGCTGCCCCATCTGGGTCGGGGATGGAGGCATTTGAGCTGGTTCCTTCTGCCGAGGCTTTTGGGTCCCACCAGCAGACCCCCTTCTTGTCTGCCTTTCCCTTGGACTCTGCCTTTTCTTCAAGGGTAGAGGGTTTGGAGGACGGCTCTGCCCTGGGTCCCGACGTGGGCGATCCTGGGGCTGGGGAGGGGTCAACCTGGGGGCCTTGGACCCCCCTTTGACCCCGCTTGGGTGCTTTTGCCTTCCTCGCGGGGCATATTGTTGCAGGGGGAGGGATTTTCTTACCCCCCTTCCCTGTATGAGTATGATTTGGGTTCGGCTCCTCCCTGGGTTCGGTTCCGGGCACCTTTGGGTACCTCGGATCCGTCTTTCCAGAGGTTTTCTACTTCCCGTATCTCCGCGAAGGTGGCTCGGGAAGCTCTTGCTGCATACCTCTTGCGAGACCCGGGTTATGCTTCTGCAATGGATCCGTCCTCATTTGAGTTCGGTTCTTCTTCCCATTTTTGGGTACGTTTGGAGGTTCCGGAGTCTTCCTGGCTGGCAGACTGCCCTTTCTTTTCGTTGGAGGCGTGGCATGGGTTCTGTCGGACCCGCACGCTTGATTGGCAGGGAAACTTCTACTTTTATGCAGGTTTACCTGGGGGGCGATTTTGAGCAGCTTAATGCATGCTTGTTCGCTCCCATGCGCGCCCGTGGGTATTTGGCTTCAGTCTTACATTTCTTTTCCCTTCTCGAGCTGTCTTCTGCTTGGCTTGAGGAGGATGTAGGAGCGTTGAGTGAAGGGCCTTCGTCTGGGGGCACTGACTTCGGGAGCTAGGGCGTCGGCTGCACTGTTGAAGCTCTTTGCGCCCATCCTGAAGGAAGCGGTGTCTCTGTTTTTTGTTTCTCGCCTCGCATGCTGTCAATCTGTGCTCGCCCTCTCTTTGGAATCTGCTTTGGCCCTGGCTCTTAGGTTTTCGTCTCCGTTTTGTCCGTTGCTGTTTGCAGAGTCTGCAGTGTCCCAGTTTCTGCATGCGGCTTCGTCTAGTTGTCGTCCTATGGCGGACTTGTTGATTCTCCGGAGCGGTCGTTCTTGGCAGTTTCGGAGGGGTCGTGCCAGGGTTCCGGGTTCTGCTGGTCGAGGTGGGCCATTGGTGCCAGTTTCTGAGCCGTTGTTCCCTTCGGGGCCAGCATTGTCTGGTCGGCGTGGTGATCGCCCTGTTCGACGTTTGGGTTCTTGTAAGGGGCATCGGCCCTTTCGCGGTTCGCCCTGTTGATAGGGCGATGGGGGGGAGGCTCGCTCTGTTTGTCCACGCTTGGTCCCATGATTTGTGGGCCTTTTCGGTCGTGTCTTCCGGCCTGCGGTGGCGTTGGGTGACTCGTCCTCTTTTGGGGGGTTCGAGGCTAACAGGGCAGGGTTTTTCTCCTGTGCTTCATCAAGTCTTCTTGGAGTGGGTGCGCTTGGGCGTGGTCGAAACAACTACGTCCTTCAGGTGGGTTTCCCATCTGTTTCCAGTGCCGAAACGGGACTGTGCGGTTATCTTGAGGTTATCTTGAGATGATTTCGAGGCTTTTTAGTGTCCCCGCGGCCCGGTCCTCGACCAGGCCTCCACTCCCAGGAAGCAGCCCGTGACAGCTGACTAACACCCAGGTACCTATTTTACTGCTAGGTAACAGGGGCATAGGGTGAAAGAAACTCTGCCCAATGTTTCTCGCCGGCGCCTGCGATCGAACCCAGGACCACAGGATCATAAGTCCAGCGTGCTGTTCGCTCGGCCGACCAGCTCCCTCATCTGCAGATCTGAGGTTCATTCTGGACTTGTCCCGTCTGGACCCCTGGATTCCTTGCCTCTCCTTTCGGATGACTACTCTGTCTCAGGTCCGGCTTCTGTTCGAGCCAGGTGCCTGGATGGTGTCCCTGGACCTCAAGGACGCCTATTGGCACGTTCGTGTTCATCCGGGGTTTAGGGACTGGTTAGGTTTCGTGGTGGGGCGTCACGCTTACCGTATTCGATGCCTACCATTTGGCTTGAATCTGGCACCTCGCGTTTTCACGAGTCTGACCCGGGTTGTGGTGACCCGTCTGCATTTTCTAGGGATTCGGGTTTTGGCCTACCTCGACGACTGGCTGGTGTGGGCTCCCAGTCGGTCAGTTTGTCTGCTCGCCAGGGATATGGTTCTTTCCCAGCTCGCCAGATTTGGGTTCCTGGTGAACTGGAGGAAGTCTCATTTGGTTCCTTCCCAGGTTCGGGCCTGGCTGGGTCTTGTTTGGGATTCTTGGACCGCTTCCTTGTCTCTCCCTCCAGAGGCGTTGCTGCGGCTGTGGGACCGCCGTCGTCTGTTTCTGAGGGGTCCTGGGTCACTCGGCGGTTGCTCGAGCGGTTGTGCGGGAATCTGAACTTCGCCGTACTAGTCTACCCGCCTGGTCGGGTTCGGCGTCTGTTTTGGTTCCTTCGAGGACATCCCTTCCGCGCCTCTCGCGATCGTTGGGTACGTCCTTCGGGGGCCTTGTGTCGGTTGCTGCGTCACCGGCTCCATCTTCGGGGTTTTCGGGGTTCGGTGCCTTGGCGCCTTCCCGAGCCCTCTCTCGATGTGTTCACGGATGCTTCGTCTCTCGGCTGGGGCTTTGTGACCAGTGCTCACCAGGCAGGCCAGGGATGGTGGGGTCTGTCCTTCCGTTGGGCTCACAGTACGGTGCGGGAGTTCGCGGCAGTCTGGTTTGCGCTTCGGAGGGTTCGGGTCGCTCGGGGATCGACCATTCACCTCCGTTCGGACTGTTCTCCAGTGGTTCATTGTCTGAACCACGGGGGTTCTCTTCAGTCCTTGGCTCTTTGGGGTTGGTCCCTTCGAGTGGTTCGTCTGCTGGATTCTCGGGGTTTGGCTCTCCGTGCGGTTCATGTCTGGGGAGTGTCCAATGTTCTGGCGGACGATCTGTCTAGCTTCCATCCCCTGTCCACGGAGTGGACAGTCGACGATGACTCATTTCGTTGGATCTGCCAGACGTATGGTCTCCCAGATGTGGACCTCTTCGCATCGGCGTGGTCTCGGCGTCTTCCAATCTATGTGACGCCCTTCCCCGACTGCGAGGCATTTGCGGTGAATGCCTTTCGGCTGGACTGGTTGAGGTGGGGTTGGTTATCTATACCTCTTCCCTCCTGTCCAGCTGTTGCTTCAGGTTCTGGTTCGGTTGGAGACATTCCCAGGGAGAGTAGACCTTGTGGGTCCATGGTGGCCGGCCCAGCCTTGGTTTCCGGTGCTATTGGCTCGGTGCCCGAACCCGGGACGTTTCCTGCAGCTCCACCTCTTTCAGCAGGTCGGCCCGGTCTGGTACGGGGCTGGTTCGACCCTCTCCTCTGCTCTTCGTGTCTGGTCATTTTGACGCAGGTGTATCACCAATTCTATGGTGATCAGTTGGCTTCGTTGATGGTGTCCCACCTGAGAGCTTCGTCTCAGAAACACATACATCAGTATATTAAACACATACTTTGGTGACAGTATGAAGTTTCCTGGCGTTCTTTTCGCCATTTTCTGGCTCTTCATTGGTTGTCTTTTCTTTTGGATCGGGTTGTCTTTTCCTTTGTTTCTTGGCTTTTTCAGGACCGTCATTTGATGCCTAATACTGTCGCTTCGTATCGTGCGGCGCTGGAGGAGCCGTTCAAGCTAGCGTTTGGGGTGGACGTCACATCCGCCCCATTCTGTAAGCTTTCTCGTGCTATGTTTCACCTCCAGCCTGCTCATGCGCCTCCTGAGCCGTCCTAGTCCTTGGACAGGGTGCTCTCCTATCTCTCCTCTCCTCGGTTTGTGGTGGCCCCTTTGGTTCCAGATTGTTTTTCCAAGGCTTTGTTTTTGTTGGCTGGCCTCTGGGGGTCGGGTAGGGGAGCTTTATGCTCTCCTCCGGCGCAGGGGTTTCTGCTCTTTTGGTCCTGGGGGTAGGTTTGTCCGTTTGTAGCCTTCTCCGTCCTTTCTGGCGAAGAACGAGACGGCTGCTTTCCGGAGGGGTCCGTGGGTCGTTGATGCTTGATTGGTTCGGCCGGGGTGCATTATGTGTTGTGTCTGGTTGCAGCACTTCGCCGTTACCTGCACGCTTCAGCTGGGTTGGCTGGGGATGTGCTTTGGGTTGATCCGGTTTCTCTCGTTCCCTGTTCTTTGTTTGTGTGTTTCTCTAATCGAGATACATAGTTTGTTTTGCTTTGCTTGTACTTTATGGGCATGTCTTCTCAGATAATAGGTTAATTATAGATCTTTATGCTCCCCTTGCCTCTGTGAGCATGCCAAATTTTGTTCCTGGTGTTTGGTGGGCCTGTGCATGTCCTGAGGCCTGGCTGTTTTCAGGATGTCTGGAACTAGAGCCTGTGTACTGGTGAACCATTGAGGTGGGGCACCAGCCCAGAAAAGAGCATTTCATTACATTCAAAACTGGTCTGTTTGCTGTTTAATTCCCTATTTTTTCTTACAGCCAATGATCTAATGTTTTTTTAGTTTAACCAGACATATACAAAAAATATATCAATAATGGTTTTGTGATTTTATGAACTAAATTTGCTGCTATTTATAGTTGCTAGTAAAGCAGAACTGGTTGATTTATGTTTTGTCGTAATGTTATAATAAAATAGTGTGGATGGGAAAATTATGTGCAAGTAAAGAGTGGAGATTAACCCTTAAATGGCGCATAGCTATATACCATTTGACACCCACAGGCGCATACAAAAAAAAAAAAAAAAAAAAAAAAAAAAAAAAAAATATTTTTTCTTCCTAACCTGTAAATTTGTGTTCACTGATCACGGGAAAAATAATAATAAAAAAATCGTAAGTGGCATATATTGCCCGGTATAGGGCAGGGAATTCTTGCAAAAAATAGGCGCTGACTCGGCATGCGTCCCAGGCGGTCTGTTGATCGCCAGCTGTCAGGCCGGAGTTGCCACAAAGAGATAATTACCTAATTATTTCAATGTCTCTGATTGATTTTTCGTAGTTTTTTTGCTGTAATATTATTCAATAGCGTGTAGTGTGATATATTTATATAATAAAATGAGTGAATCATCGCTGTACTCAAAAATATGGTGTGCATATTGTTGATTCAATTATGTTCATCAAACAGTGAACAAATACTTTGTCGGTTATTACACTATATACACAGGTTATATATAAGTATCTGCATGTTTTGTTCACTATAACGAACCACTAAGTATCTATTACGAGTCAAAGAGTAACGAGGAGTGACCGCCGTGTACCAGCGAGCCACTCCTGCCCTCCCACCAGTCATCTGACTCACCCACATTCTCCTCCCACAATAATGTTTTTGCTATAATTCACTATATACAGACGTTATATATAAGTATCTACATGTTTTGTTCACCATAACTGTACATTTAAGATTGTATGGTGAGTAAAGGCACAAAGACGTAGGACTTCACACAGCTGATGGCTGCCGCCCTCAAGGCCAGACGCACTAATATTTCTCCTTCAACAATACTGTGTGGTGTTATTACGCTATATACACACATTATATATAAATATCTACCTGTTTTATTCACCATACTTGTACAAATAAACTGGTATGGTGCCCAAAGACCATCGTGGTAACCAGTAAACAACACCGTCGTCTGCACGGTGGCTTCGTGCAGACGACGCCACTGCCCGCACCAAAATGGCGGCTCCAAACCTTCTCTTGCTGTTTATACCCTCTATACACACGTTATATATAAGTATCTACATTTGTGTTCACCATAGCGAACCACTAAGCTGGTATGCTGAGTGCAGTCAATAAAAGGTGGCCACACACAGTCAGAAGACATCGCCACCACCTTCCCTCTCACAGCATTACTACTCCCTCCATGGTGCACAGCGCTAAATATCACCACAATCCTGCTATTATCAGAACCCTGGTCAGTTTTATCACAGTCAGGGGTCTTCTGTAATAATATCATCGATACATAATAGCATGAACAAGTATATTTTGGCATTTTTAGGCGATGCTGTGGTCACAAGCTGAACAGCAGTGCTGTTAGCTCATGCTGCGTGCGTCAGGCTTGGTTGCTCACTCAATACTGAGGCCAATAACACCCGGGAGTTTGGCCCACGATTTTTAAAAAAAATGGCGTCTGTTTACAAGAGCCCTGATAAAGGTGTGGTGAACCCCGTGTATCCGCGGGCCGTTTAAATCTTGCGTAGTACTCCAAAGCATCACATGATGCGATGCGCAATTTACTGCAAGTCGGTCAATGCATCATATGATGCGATGCGCAATTGAAGGGTTAAGCAACAGAAGAGACGGCTGGCACTGTTATGCAATCAGTTTACTAGATTGGATTGGGTTAATTGAAGTCGAGAACCAGATTTATATATTTGCAGTTAACCTGAGAACCTGTTAAATGGGGATCTGGTTATTTGAGTCGCTGCTGCACTGTACGAATTCAGTAAACAAACGCTACAATAAGTATGATGTACCAATAAGTGTGACGTACCTTTCCAGGAATGTGATCATAAACCCAGTCAAAGGGCAATAACATTTTACTGAATCATTCTGAACATCTGAAAACATTGGTCTGGTGGCCAAATGGCACCAGTTTAACTTTTCATTAAAACACAAAAGTTTAAAATACAGGATTCATGGTTAAGGATTTAGTAGATAAGTTATGGGTTGTCTTGCAGTGTTACTCTTTTTATTATAAAGAACTAACATTTTCTAGCTTGATAATATATAAATATTTACTTAATAAATACCTACATATTAACGTTGCTTGAGCGTGGTGCCATGTACAGTAATGCCCACTTGTTGCAGGCAGTTTATCTCTTGTATTGTAGTTGCCACTAACCCTGACACGTATATAGTACTGTGTAAGCATAATTGACGGGAGTATTAATATGGACTAGTTAAACTTCTGTCAAGAAGAAGTGCATTCTACTAATAACTATTTTTGTGTAATTATTGTATTATCATTTAGGACCAAGATATAATACTGTATTTTTTTAAATTTCTTAAAACTGTTTCAATACTGACACAGATTTTGACACATGTATAAACTGCATCATGATGAAATGAAACAAAGTACTTTAAAAAAAAATATATATTACAAATTTGTTTAGTTTTGATAAATTATGTTTGGGCAATAATCAATATTATAGGTGTCAGACCTACTCCCCAGATTCTACCATAACTGTATGTTTTCACTAAATATGTAGACACGCAGATCAACACTTTAAAAACAGCCACTAATTGATATTTTTAAGAACATGTAATGTTCTGAGAAAACAGCTTAGGTTTGGAAATATTTGTCTTCCTCCATGACTACTCAAGATAACATCTCAAGATAACTATGACCTCTGCCTTGTTGGATCAAAGTTGTCTGTGTCTTACCATCCATGTTTGCTCTTCATGGATATCTGTATAAGTTGTCTGTGTCTTACCATCTGTGTTTGCTCTTCGTGGATATCTGTATAAGTTGTCTGTGTCTTACCATCCGTGTTTGCTCTTCATGGATATCTGTATAAGTTGT
Organism: Procambarus clarkii; assembly: GCF_040958095.1. Lineage (NCBI taxonomy): Eukaryota > Metazoa > Arthropoda > Malacostraca > Decapoda > Cambaridae > Procambarus > Procambarus clarkii. The sequence continues at coordinate 30,018,158 of NC_091193.1, forward strand.
CTGTGTCTTACCATCTGTGTTTGCTCTTCATGGATATCTGTATAAGTTGTCTGTGTCTTACCATCCATGTTTGCTCTTCATGGATATCTGTATAAGTTGTCTGTGTCTTACCATCTGTGTTTGCTCTTCATGGATATCTGTATAAGTTGTCTGTGTCTTACCATCCATGTTTGCTCTTCATGGATATCTGTATAAGTTGTCTGTGTCTTATCATCCATGTTTGCTCTTCATGGATATCTGTATAAGTTGTCTGTGTCTTACCATCCATGTTTGCTCTTCATGGATATCTGTATAAGTTGTCTGTATCTTATCATCCATGTTTGCTCTTCATGGATATCTGTATAAGTTGTCTGTGTCTTACCATCTGTGTTTGCTCTTCATGGATATCTGTATAAGTTGTCTGTGTCTTACCATCCATGTTTGCTCTTCATGGATATCTGTATAAGTTGTCTGTGTCTTACCATCTGTGTTTGCTCTTCATGGATATCTGTATAAGTTGTCTGTGTCTTACCATCCATGTTTGCTCTTCATGGATATCTGTATAAGTTGTCTGTGTCTTACCATCTGTGTTTGCTCTTCATGGATATCTGTATAAGTTGTCTGTGTCTTACCATCTGTGTTTGCTCTTCATGGATATCTGTATAAGTTGTCTGTGTCTTACCATCCGTGTTTGCTCTTCATGGATATCTGTATAAGTTGTCTGTGTCTTACCATCTGTGTTTGCTCTTCATGGATATCTGTATAAGTTGTCTGTGTCTTACCATCCGTGTTTGCTCTTCGTGGATATCTGTATAAGTTGTCTGTGTCTTATCATCCATGTTTGCTCTTCGTGGATATCTGTATAAGTTGTCTGTGTCTTGCCATCCATGTTTGCTCTTCATGGATATCTGTATAAGTTGTCTGTGTCTTACCATCCATGTTTGCTGTTCGTGGATATCCGTATATTCCCCATGTCCCTTCATCTGTGAGTTAAGCCTATCCAGCAGCTGGGGCTTCTGGAGGGTAGCATGCTTCTTTGGTGGATGAATATATGGTAAAATGGATGGTTCAATATGGCCAAACTGAATCTATCAGTTAGTCTGGGTAGCTGGCCTAGATGGACTTGAAGCAAGTGGACATTAGATGGTCGGTATTCCTTTCAGTTCTTAGTTTGACATTCAGATTCAAATGGTTGTCAGTGTGTATGTGCATGCATATATTATTGCCTCTGGAGGAAGCCCTCTGACTTGACACCAACCCATGACCTGACACTAACCCCTGACTTGACACCAACCCATCCTGACAACTTCTTTATGTGTGATATCCAGACCCCTGTAAATATAACTGATATCAACATGAGTGTGGTAGATTTTGAAAGGGAAATTAACAACATGCCCATGCACTCAGCCCTGGGGCCAGACTCATGGAATTCAATATTTATAAAGAAATGCAAGGTGCTGGTAGCACAGGCACTCAGTATAGTGTGGAGAAAGATCTTGGACACGGGGAAGATACCAGATGCGCTTAAATCAGCAGATATAGCCCCTCTACACAAAGGAGGGAGCAAAGCATTGGCAAAGAGTTATAGACCAGTTGCACTAACGTCCCACATAATAAAAGTATTTGAGAAAGTGATCAGGAGTCAGGTCACTAGTTTCATGGAAACTAATGACCACAATCCAGGCCAACATGGATTTAGAGCAGGAAGATCATGCCTCTCACAGCTACTTGACCATTACGATAAAATCACTGAGGCATTAGAAGAAAAATAGAATGCAGAGGTGGTATACACAGACTTTGCAAAGGCATTCGATAAATGTGACCATGGAGTGATAGCACACAAAATGAGGTCAATGGGAATAACGGGTAAAGTATGATGCTAGATACTCAGTTTTCTGTCGAACAGAACACAAAGAGTAACAGTCAACCATATAAAATCGATTCCAAGTGCAGTTAAAAGCCCTATACCTAAGGATACAATCTTTACACCACTGTTTTTTCTTATTCTTGTATCAGATATAGACTCAAATACATGTCACAGCTTCGTATTATCCTTTGCAGGTGACACAAAAATCAGCATGAAAATTACCTCTGTTGAAGACATTAACCCTTAACCACTGTGATGCGCCAAGTTTATTGTGATATTCCCCCTGTGCGCATGAAATCAAGTATTCCCAAAAATTCTTATTTTGTATGTAAAATAATAAATTCCTTTCCCTGAACATGTCTATGTAAAAATAAATACCAAATTCCACTCACTTTGGCTGTGGGGACATGAACAAGGTGCGCTGTGACATCATCACGTGCTGATCGCCCGTGCATGAAGCTCCCAGAGGCAGTCACGTGGCCACTCAAGCACCGCAAGTTGCCACAAGTATGTTTTCAATTATTTGTTCCATGTATTTCCAATGTGGTTTTATTTGTTTTTTATCGTATATGATGCATATTTGTGTCCGTTACAATATTTATATATTTATTTATTTATTTATTTATTTATTTATTTATATACAAGAAGGTACATTGGGTTAGAGAGAATACATAGCATAGTATTTACAATCTTGTTAAGCCACTAGTACGCGCAGCATTTCAGGCAGGTCCTTAATCTAACAGATAATTTTAAGTAGGTAAATTCTAGCAGAATTAATAAAATGATAACAGATACATTGCAAGAAAAAAAATGGGATGAGAGAGAATAGTAAGAATAGAAGAATAGAATAGTAATATGTATACAATAGAACGTGCATAATGTTCCATGGAACTGTGATACATGTGTCAGTTATGTGTCCACAATAAATGTTTATTGTCGCAATATTACTCATTAAAAATTCACTAAAATTACAATATGTATAGTTTCACACACTATTTACACAATAACACACTGTATTACACACTCAGTACTTCAGAAGTGAGTAATAATCAACGATGTAGTCCATGGTACACAGTGCAACTTTGCTCTCGGCGCACCAGGTACAGATAGATTTTCACTTCCCGTTTCTTCGTTCTGTGTGCTTGCAAATAACGTACTCACGTACACCCTTAGCGTTAGTACTTGTAGGTGGTATGTAGCGAAGTTTGTAAAGCATAAGGTAGTCTTAAAAAGATTATAGGAAACGATCAATTTGTAAGGTAGTCTTGAAAAGATCGCTTTGTAAGGTCCCTGATTGGAAGAGATTCAGTCATTCTCAAAGAGTGTCAGTAAATCTGGAAGAGATGCAGCTATTCTTGAAAATATCTGTGGAAAACACCAACATGGAAGCCACTAAGACTGTTCATCTATGCTACTCGTATCAGATGCATCATCACTGAACCCAGAAAACGATTCATCATGTATCATCAATATAAATTGGAGATGGCATAGGTGGGCAAGGGTGGCGCTCAGAGCTACAACTGGATATGCTCGCTGTATCGTCCTCATAGGTGCTGTATCACTTGCATCCGACCTTTGTGTTAGGTCTTTATTGCGCCTAGCTTCATCAATATCATGACCCTTATGTTCTTCAAGCAAAAAGGTCTAAATTTCACCGACAGAAAGCAATCTTTCAACACTGCATCGGATAGGTGTTTGGGAGCCAGAGGCGCGTGCGCCACCCATGGTTGCTCACTCAGTACTAACCCAGCCAGCAGCCCTAGGACTTTATGGGATTTTTTTCCAAAATGACTGCCTCTCACTGGAGGTCCAAGGAGTCCATTTCGTACTCAACCGACTGCGAGCGCGTTTCAACCGTGTACGAAAAAATAAAAAATACTTTTGTCAGTTGGTGCAGTAATGGGCAAACGGCATTTGTTGTTTGGCGCAGTGCAGTGGTTAAACCACTAAGGGCTTTTTTGGGCTGCAACACCACCAGGCGCAAAAAAAATTAAAAAATCCAACAAATTCTTTCGTCTTATAAAAGTATTCATTTGTGTTCCCTGATCCTGGGAAAAATAAAATAAAAATCGTAAGTGGCATATTTTTGCCGCAATAGGGCGGGGAACTCTGGCTAAATAGAGGTGTTGACAGAGCAGACAAGGCAGACAAGGTAAGTGTTGACTTACCAGACAAGGTCTGCTCTGCCCCAGCTGTCAGGCAGGAGTTGCCACAAAGATATTATTACCTAATTATTTCAATGTCTCTGATTTTTTCTTAGTTTTTTGCGGTAATATTATTCAATAGTGTATAGTGTGATATATTTATATAATAAAATGTGTGAACCATTGCTATACTCAAAATGATGGTGTGCATATTCTTGATTCAATTATTATGTTCATAAAACTAAACAAGCAGTTTTGCTGTTATTACACTATATACACAGGTTATATATAAGTATCTGCATGTCTTGGTAACCATAACGAACCACTAAGTTGGTATGGCGAGTCAAAAAGCCACGAAGAGTGGTCACCACACACCAGCCAGCCAGCCACTGCCTCCCTCACCTTACTCGCCAACATTCTCCTCCAACCATACTGTTTTTGCTTTTATTCACTATATACAGACGTTATATATAAGTATCTACATGTTTTGTTCACCATAACTGTACGTCTAAGCTTGTATGGTGAGTTCAGGCAATAAAAGACGTAGCTACACACGGTAAGCTGGTGACTGCCTCCCTCACTAGTTCAAGGCCAGACTCACTAATATTTCTCACACTAATATATATAGTGTAATAACACCACAACAATTCTGTTTGTGGTGTTATTACACTATATACACCCATTATAAATAGGTATCTACTTGTTTTATTCACATAACTGTACAAATAAACTGGTATGGTGCTCAAAAACCATAACGGCCACCTGTACACATGACGTGTCATGCAGACGACGGCACCTTCCAAGCCAAAATAGCTGCTCCCAGCATACTCCTTTTGCTGTTATTACGCTATATACACACATTATATATAAGTATCCAGAGCCGGAGCCGGTCGGCCGAGCGGACAGCACGCGGGACTTGTGATCCTGTGGTCCTGGGTTCGATCCCAGGCGCCGGCGAGAAACAATGGGCAGAGTTTCTTTCACCCTATGCCCCTGTTACCTAGCAGTAAAATAGGTACCTGGGTGTTAGTCAGCTGTCACGGGCTGCTTCCTGGGGGTGGAGGCCTGGTCGAGGACCGGGCCGCGGGGACACTAAAAAAAAGCCCCGAAATCATCTCAAGATAACCTCTCAAGAGATCCACATTTGTGTTCACCATAGCGAACCACTAAGCTGGTATAGTGAGTCCAGACAGTGAAAGGTGGTCGTACAGAGTCAGCAGACAACTTAAGCTCCCTCCCCACCAAGATTACTCCTCCCACTACAGTGCTAATTCTCACCACAGTCCTGCTATTATCAGAATCCTGGTCATTTTTATCACAGTCAGGGGTCTTCTGTAATACTATCATCTCTAAATAATAGCATGTACACATATATTTTGACATTTTTAGATGATGCTGTGGTCACAAGCTGAACAGCAGTGCTGTACGCTCATGCTGTGTGCACCAGCCTTGGTTGCTCATTCAGAACTGAGGCTGTCACACCCAGATATGTTGAACTGTAATGCCAATCCTGACCTCAAAAGCTTCATAGAAGGTTGTAACAGAACCCATGAGCACCACACCAGAAATAAATACAGTTTTGATATTCCTAGAGTACGACTTAATCAAACTAGAAATGCTCTTCAAATCAAGGGACCCAGAATGTGAAATGACCTTCCCAGCCATGTTAAAGACTGTACCTCTCTCAACCAATTTAAGATAAAAAGAAAGCTATACCTAATAAATTCCCTGTGACCTACCTTACCCCTCTATTGTCAACCAATGTCTGTTTTTTTTTAAATGACGCTGTTTGTCGACCGAATTGTATTTGTGCTGCTTTTTCAGCCATGTTCCCCCCTTCTTATCTCTTTTTTTTATTTGTTCTCAACTCATTTTATTCTTTATGCTCAATTAGTATTAAGCTTTAGTCATTTAAGTTTTTCATGCCCAAAACGCTTTGCGTAATAGTGGCTTTAGGCATTGTATGTACTAGCCCTATCTATAAATCCATCACTCTTTGTAAAATCTCTTGTATGTATGTACCTTACCTAAATAAACATTTGATTTGATTTGATTTGATTTGATGTTACCCACGATTGTTTTTCTAGGTGGCGTCTGTTTACTATCGGCCGTGGCTGGACTATTGCTGCCCCTATCCCTCGCGGGGCATTTAAAATCATTTGCTAGACCCTTAATCGCGTATGTATGCATTGCGCGGTTTTGGTAAAGTTACTCCCATCGTATATGTATATATTGTGGGGTTTAAGGGTTAAAGAACTACAAGCAGATATTAATAAAGTTTTTGACTGGGCAGCAGACAATGACATGATGTTTAACGGTGATAAATTCCAGGTACTTGGGTACGGTAAAAATGATGACCTTAACCATAATGCAGGGTACAAAACACAATCAAATCTGTCCATAGTATTAAAACAGCATGTAAAGGATTTGGGAATAATGATCTCTGACGATCTAACATTTAGGGAGCATAACCAAGCAAACATTGTGTCAGCCAGAAAAATAATAGGATGGATTACGAGAATTTTCAAATCCAGGGATCCCATCACAATGGTTGTACTCTTCAAATCACTAGTGCTGTCCTGTCTTGAGTACTGCTCAGTACTTCACTTCCTCCTTCAGAGCAGGCGAGATTGCTGGAATAGAGGGAATACAGAGAACATATACAGCATACATAGATGCGATAAAGTACTGTACCTGAATTATTGAGATCGTCTCAAAGCTCTCCAAATGTACTCACTAGAAAGGAGACGAGAGAGATATCAAATAATATATATGTGGAAAATACTGGAGGGCCAGATCCCAACTCTACACAGTAAAATAACAACATATTGGAGTGACAGATATGGACACAGGGGAGATACGAGATAGATACACTTAAAGTAGCAGACATAGCCCCTCTACACAAAGGAGGGAGCAAAACATTGGCAAAGAATTATAGACCAGTTGCACTAACGTCCCACATAATAAAAATATTTGAGAGAGTAATTAGGAGTCAGGTCACCAATTAAATGGAGACCAATGACCTTCACAACCCAGGCCAACATAGTAGTGAAGACATTGAAAAACTTCAAGCAGATATTAATAAAGTTTTTGACTGGGCAACAGAAAACAACACGATGTTTAACAGTGATAAATTCCAGGTACTCAGGTACGGTAAAAATGAGGACCTTAAATATAATACAGGGTACAAAACACAATCAAATGTGCCCATAATAGGAAAACAGCATGTAAAGGATTTAGGAATAATGATGTCTGACGACCTAACGTTTAGGGAGCATAACCAAGCAAATATTGCGTCAGCCAGGAAAATGATCGGATGGATTACGAGACCTTTCAAATTCAGGAATCCCATCACAATGGTTGCACTCTTCAAGTCACTTGTGTTGTCCTGTCTTGAGTACTGCTCAGTACTCACTTTCCCCTTCAGAGCAGGAGAGATTGCTGAAATAGAGGGAATGCAGAGAACATATACGGCACGCATAGTCGTGATAAAGCACCTAAATTATGGGGATCGTCTCAAAGCACTCAAATGTACTAACTAGAAAGACGAGAGAGATATCAAATAATATACACGTGGAAGACACTGGCAGGCCAAGTACCAAATCTACACAGTAAAAATAACAACGTACTGGAATGAACGATATGGAAGAAAAGGCAGAATAGAACCAATGAAGAGCAAGGTTGCCATAGGCACAATCAGAGAACTGTATAAACATCAGAGGTCCGTGGTTGTTCAACACCCTCCCAGCGAGCATAAGAAATATTGCCGGAACTGCCGTTGACATCTTCAAGAGGAAACTAGATTGTTTCCTCCAAGAAGTGCTGGACCAACCGGGCTGTAGTAGATATGTGGGCCTGCGGGCCGTTCCAAGCAACAGTCTGGTGGACCAAACTCTCACACGTCTAATTTGGCCTCGGGCTGGGCTTGGGGAGTAGAAGAACTTCCAGAACCCCATCAAACAGGTATTAACCCTTAAACTGCGCAACGCACCTGCAGGCCCTCGTCTGGTTTGCGCAACACGCCTCCGGGTATTTGTATTTTTCATGTTCCATTCAAAACTCCCGTGGCTACATGAGGTTCACATCAGCTTCCTCAGGGTTCTTGTAAACAGACGCCATCTTTAAAAAAAATCGTGGGCCACATTCCCGGGTGTGAGAGCCTCGGTACTAAGTGAGCAACCAAGGCTGGCGCACACAGCATGAGCTCAAAACACTGCTGTTCAGTTTGTGACCACAGCATCGCCTAATAATGTCAAAATATATATATATAACTTGTATTATTTAGCCTTGATAGTATTACAGAAGAGCCCGAGTGTGATAATGACTGTGTACAATGTTCAAATATCAGTGATTCAATGCTGTTCTCGATGTTCACAGAGCTAGCCACAGCACCACAGCATTATTTCGTCCATTTAGGAATCTTCAAACGACTTCTTAGGTTCCTTTACAAAACAAACTTGTGGTCAATTATTCATTTACAGAATTTAGTGACCAGTATTGTGATAACAGCAGGATTGTGGTGATAATAAGCACTGTGTAGTATTATGGGAGTTGGAATTGTGGTGAGGGAGAGAATCAAGGTAGCCTCACTGTGTGTGTGGCAGCCACTCTTGTTTTGCTCATCATACCAGCTTAGTGGTTCACTATGGTGAACACACATGTACATGGGGTATATACAATATGTGTATATACCCATGTACATATGTGTGTTGTATTGTGGGAGTTGGAATTGTGGTGAGGGAGGGAGAGAATCGAGGTAGCCTCATTGTGTGTGTGTATGGCAGCTACTCTTGTTTGCTCACCATACTAGCTTAGTGGTTCGCTATGGTGAACACATTTGTATATGGGTATATACAATGATGTGTATATAGTGTAATAACAGCAACAGGAGTATGTTGGGAGGAGCTATTTTGGTAAGGGAGGTGACATAATCGTAGCATCATCTGCTGGCTATTATGTGATTTCTCATGCAGTGTATGGTGGCCACTGTAAAGTTTGGACACAATACCGGCTTACTTGCATAGTTCTGGTGAATAAAACATGTAGATAGGAATACATAACATGTGTAAATAGTGTAATATAAACAATAACGGTATGGTCGGAAGAGCAATGTTGGCAAGTAAGATGTTGGAGGTGTGAGGGAGACACTGTATGTTGGAGGAGTGAGGGAGTGGCAGCTGATACTCGCGGAGTTCTGAGTGTTGATGGTGAATGTATATAGTGTGTGATAGTGTATAGTGTGTAAATAGATTGTATATAAACATAAATTAGCATGATGCAAGGGAAATATGTGCAACATATGTGTTCATATGGGTCATGCACGTAACACAGTGACTTTGGACAGTACGGATGTTCTACTTCCATAATACAGTGTACAGTGGCACCTTGACATACGATTGCCCCTACTTACTGTTATTTCGAGTTACGATGTAAATTTCATCGAAAAATGCGACTCGACATCCAATGGTGTTGTCGACTTCCGATATTTGTTGGTACATGTTCGGGTCGACCGAGCGTGTGGTGCCTGGTCACACGGCCGACCTGCCTCAGTTTACTACAGCTGCCCGCTTAGTGACGATCGCGCCTATAAGAAATTCCGCTTTTGTGGTGATTTTCTGCATTTTGAACATTAAAGTAATTATTATATATACTGTATAACTTTGAGTCCCAGGAAAGTCAGTGGTAAGGCTCAACATATGAGATCCCATGTAAGAATGACCATAGAACAGAAACAAGAGATCATTTGTAAATATGAAGATGGTGTGCGGGTAGGTGAACTGGCTAGGCAGTACAACAAATCTCAGTCAATGATATCCACCATACTGGCTAAGAAAAAGGACATTATGAGTGCTAAAGTGGCAAAAGGCATATCAATAATCACAAAACATAGAACACAAACACTTGAGGATGTTGAACAGTTATTATTAATTTGGATACACAACAAGGAGTTAGTGGGTGATAGCGTTTCGGAGGCCATCATTTGTGAAAAGGCAAGAAAATTGCATGAAGACCTTTTAAAGAAAACCCCTGGAATGAGTAATGCAGAAGTGAAAGAGTTTAAGGGGAGCAGGGGATGGTTTGAGAAATTTAGAAAAAGAAGTGGAATTCATAGTGTTGTGAGTCATGGGGAGGCTGCCAGCTCAGACAAACCAGCGGCTGAAAGATTCATTGGTGAATTTAAAGATTTTGTGCAGAGTGAGGCATACCTACCACAACAAGTGCTTAATTGTGACGAGACAGGACTATTCTGGAAAAGATTGCCAAAGAAAACATACATTACCAAGGAGGAGAAGTCATTGCCTGGACACAAGCCTATGAAAGATCGGTTTACTCTTGTGTTGTGTGGTAATGCGAGTGGCGATTTGAAAATTAAACCCTTGCTTGTGTATCATTCCGGAAATCCAAGGGTTTTCAAAAAATATAATGTGCAGAAATGCAAAATGTGTGTGATGTGGAAAGCTAATGCAAAGGCATGGGTGACTAGGCAGTTTTTTACAGAGTGGGTGAATTTGGTGGTGTGCCCTGCCATCAAAAAATATTTGCAGGAAAACAGTTTGCCACTCAAGGCCCTACTTCTCCTCGATAATGCTCCTGCCCATCCTCCAGGCTTGGAGGATTCATTGGATGAGGAATTTAGGTTTGTTACAATAAAGTTCCTCCCAACACCACTCCTCTACTTTAGCCTATGGACCAGAAAATCATTGCCAATTTTAAGAAACTTTATGAAAGGGCACTTTTCCAGAGATGTGTCGTAGTGACGGATGCCACAAACCTCACCCTCAAAGAGTTCTGGAAAAAACATTTTAACATTTATAGTGCTTTAAAACTTGTTGACAAAGCCTGGCAAGAAGTGACTGTATGAACCATGATCTCTGGCTGGAGAAAACTGTGGCCTGAATGTGTTGCAGAACAAGACTTTGAGGGGTTTGAGCCTGAACCTGAAGTGCCTCTTGTTGAGGAAATTGTTTCTCTGGGTCGGCAATTGGGTTTGGAGTTGGATGGTGCTGATGCGGAGGAGTTGGTGGAAGAACACAACGGAGAACTGACCACCGAAGAACTCCATGCCGTTCAAAAAGAGCAGCAAGAAGAGGCAGCTGAGGAAATTTCTTCAGGGGAGGATGTGCCAGTACAGAATGTCTCTTCCTCAAAAATTAAGAAAATGTGTGCAGCATGGGAAGAATGGCAAACCTTTGCTGAAACGACTAACCCAAATCAAGCTGCAGTAGGTCATTACCTTAACCTAATCAATGTTTGTGATGCATCATTACAGAATAATGTTAAAACGAAGGGAAAAACAAATGTCTCTTGACAAATTTGTAGTGAGACAAACAAGCACTGAACCACAACCAGGTCCTAGTGGTATTCAGGCAAAATGTAGGAGAGAGAGAGTACCCCAGAGAAAACATCACTGCCTGATGTGATAATGGAAGGGGACTCCCCTTCCAAACAGTAATAACTCTCCTCCTCCCCCTCATCACCATCTTCCATATGCCATCAAGAGCCCTCCATAAAGGTAAGAAAAACTTAGGTACTGTATTGTAGTTAGAAAAAACATTGTATTCAGTATAAAATGTATTTGTATGTTAATATTTTGGAGGGTGGGGAACGGATTAATTCAATTCCCTTTATTTCTTATGGGAAAAATCACTTCGACTTTCGACTAACGATCCGTCTCTGGGAACGGATTAGCATCGTAAGTCAAGGCCCCATTGTACGTGTTTATTATACATCGGAGTGGCACGAAACAACAAATAAAATGTATTTGGAACTGTGCACAAAAAATTAACAAAAATATATTTGCGGCAACTTGCGCATCCTGCCCCGGGTGCTCTACCAGCCCCAGGGGCGTACGCCACGGGTGATCAAGGAATGATGATGTCACGCGCGAACTTACGGACACCATAGCAGCCAAAGTATGTACAATTTTGACCTTCTGTTATTATAACCATACTCAGGGAAGGGTTTTGACACTTTCAAAAAAAAAAAAAAAGTCCAGAGAATATATTTACTGCTCATTGGGGGGGAGGGGGTTGTCATATTTGGGAGCCAAGCAGTTGAGGGGTTAAGCAGGTTAAACCCCCTGACTTGACACCAACCCTTGACTTGACACCAACCCCCTGATTTGACACCAACCACTGACTTGACACCAACCCCTGACTTGACACCAACCCCTAACATGACACCAACCCCTGACTTGACACCAACCCCTAACATGACACCAACCCCTAACATGACACCAATCCCTGACTTGACACCAACCCCCTGACTTAACACCAACCCCCCTGACTTGACACCAACCACTGACTTGACACCAACCCCTGACTTGACACTAACCCCGGACTTGATGCCAACCCCTGACTTGACACCATCTCCTGACTTGACACCAACTCCTGACTTGACACCAACTCCTGACATGACACCAATCCCTGACTTGACACCAACCCCTGACTTGACACCAACCCCCTGACTTGACACCAACCCCTTGACTTGACACCAACCACTGACTTGACACCAACCCCTTGACTTGACACCAACCACTGACTTGACACCAACCCCTTGACACCAACCCCCCCCCTGACTTGACACCAACCCCCCCCCCCTGACTTGACACCAACCCCCCCTGACTTGACAACAACCCCCCCCTGACTTGACATCAACCCCCCCTGACTTGACACCAACCCCCCCTGACTTGACACCAACCCCCCCTGACTTGACACCAACCCCCCCTAACTTGACACCAACCCCCCCTAACTTGACACCAACCCCCCCTGACTTGACACCAACCCCCCCTGACTTGACACCAACCCCCCTGACTTGACACCAACCCCCCTGACTTGACACCAACCCCCCTGACTTGACACCAACCCCCCTGACTTGACACCAACCCCCTGACTTGACACCAACCCCCCTGACTTGACACCAACCCCCCTGACTTGACACCAACCCCCCCCTGACTTGACACCAACCCCCCCCTGACTTGACACCAACCCCCCCTGACTTGACACCAACCCCCCCTGACTTGACACCAACCCCCCCTGACTTGACACCAACCCCTGACTTGACACCAACCCCTGACTTGACACCAACCCCCCCTGACTTGACACCAACCCCCCCTGACTTGACACCAACCCCCCCTGACTTGACACCAACCCCCCTGACTTGACACTAACCCCCCTGACTTGACACTAACCCCCTTGACTTGACACCAACCCCTCTGACTTGACACCAACCCCCCCTGACTTGACACCAACCCCCTGACTTGACACTAACCCCCCTGACTTGACACCAACCCCCCCTGACTTGACACCAACCCCCCCTGACTTGACACCAACCCCCCTGACTTGACACCAACCCCCCTGACTTGACACCAACCCCCCTGACTTGACACCAACCCCCCTGACTTGACACCAACCCCCCCTGACTTGACACTAACCCCCCTGACTTGACACCAACCCCCCTGACTTGACACCAACCCCCCCTGACTTGACACCAACCCCCCCTGACTTGACACCAACCCTCTGACTTGACACTAACCCCCCTGACTTGACACTAACCCCTGATGTGTCACCAACCCCCCTAACTTGACACCAACCCCCCTGACTTGACACTAACCCCTGACTTGTCACCAACTCCTGACTTGTCGCCATCCCCTAGACTTGACACCAAACCCTGATGTGTCACCAACCCCCTGACTTGACACCAACTCCCCCTGACTTGACACAACCCCTGACTTGTCACCAACCCTCAGACTTGACACCAACCCCTTGACTTGACACCAACCCCTGACATGTCACCAACCCCTTGACTTGACACCAACCCCTGATGTGTCACCAACCCCCCTGACTTGACACCAACTCCCCCTGACTTGTCACCAACCCTCAGACTTGACACCAACCCCTGATGTGCCACCAACCCCTTGACTTGACACCAACCCCTGACATGTCACCAACCCCTTGACTTGACAACAACCCCTGACGTGTCACCAACCCCCTTGACTTGACACCAAACCCCAGACTTGACACCAACCCCTGACGTGTCACCAACCCCCTTGACTTGACACCAACCCCCTTGACTTGACACCAACCCCCAGACTTGACACCAACCCCTGACGTGTCACCAACCCCTTGACTTGACACCAACCCCTGACGTGTCACCAACCCCCTTGACTTGACACCAACCCCCAGACTTGACACCAACCCCTGATGTGTCACCAACCCCCTTGACTTGACACCAACCCCCAGACTTGACACCAACCCCTGACGTGTCACCAACCCCCTTGACTTGACACCAACCCCCAGACTTGACACCAACCCCTGACGTGTCACCAACCCCCTTGACTTGACACCAACCCCCAGACTTGACACCAACCCCTGACGTGTCACCAACCCCCTTGACTTGACACCAACCCCCAGACTTGACACCAACCCCTGACGTGTCACCAACCCCCTTGACTTGACACCAACCCCCAGACTTGACACCAACCCCTGACGTGTCACCAACCCCCTTGACTTAACACCAACCCCCAGACTTGACACCAACCCCTGACTTGACTCCACCCACTGATTGGTTTCTTTCCCTTTCTTTTGCCACATGTGTAGTGGTATTTTATTATGCCGCTTAGTGTGATGAGCTCTTTGTTGATTGTTATGACTGTCATATACTCCCTGACTATTCCTGCTGGACAGTAGTGTCATCTTCTCCCTGGAGCCTGCTCACGTCCCTTATGTGGTCCTCTATTTCATGTATTTTGTCCGCCTGCTTGAACTAAATAGTTTGATCTTAATTATACATAGCATCGGCCGACCGGCTCCTGTAGGGAGCCGGTGGGCCGAGTGGACAGCACGCTGGACTTGTGATCATGTGGTCGATCCCAGGCGCCGGCGAGAAACAATGGGCAGAGTTTCTTTCACCCTATGCCCCTGTTACCTAGCAGTAAAATAGGTATCTGGGTGTTAGTCAGCTGTCACGGGCTGCTTCCTGGGGTGGAGGCCTGGTCGCGAACCGGGCCGCGGGGACACTAAAAAGCCCCGAAATCATCTCAAGATAACCTCAAGATAGCATGCTGTTATTGAGGATCTCCTTGTACATATCTATCTTGTCATATCTAGTTCATCTAATGAGATACTCGTTTCCAGTCAAGCAGGCATGTATTTTGTTGAAACTCAATTCCAAGACCAAGCTGACTGTTTCATCTCCCTGCTTTATGTTTTTTTTTTACCCCCCTCTGTGTTCAGCTCGTTGATGCTGTGAGGGGGCTTAGTGGGCGGCTGCCGGAGTGTGATGCTCCTCCTGCCCTTTTGTAGCCTTGTACTCCTGCTGCTGTTCTCTCTAATTGTGCTGAACAACTTTTCCTTTTCCTTCTGTTTTGTTTTTCTCCCCCCTCTTCCCCTATCTGCTTGTCGTTTCCTACCAACCTTTTGCTTGTTTTGGTTATTCCTTTGGACTTCTTCTATTTTGATGCCCGGGTGCTTGAGGAGGCATACTCTTGCACCCATAGAACTGTAGTACCCAACGTCGAGAGCGAGGGGAACCTTTTATTGTCAATCCTCCTTTCGTCACTGAACCCGATTTCACGGACTGACGGTTCTTAAGGTGGCGTTTGTGGGACGTATACTCACGACGCACCCCTAGGAGGCCCCGGCATGATCGGCGATAGCTTCTTGTTGGGTGTCCTGCCTCTAATTGTGGCTCCATGATGGGTGTAGGGGCACATTCGTGAATGAATGTTTCTTTTTCGTCCTCATGTTAAATTCTGTTTCTCCTTTACCTTCTCAGGCTTGTGGGGTGGGCGACCAAGCCCCCAAGTCAGTCTGTGTTGGAAGACCGGGCTCTGCAGCCTCCTCTGCATTGGGCCTGACCTTGCTTGTCCTTTGGCCTGACTTTGCTCGTCCTTTGGCCTTTTTGACTACTTCCCTCGGCTCCCCTCCCTCCTCTGTGGTTGGGTCGAGCTCCACGCCCCCAGTGGTGACTACCTCGTTCCCTGGCCCGGCTCAGTATCTAGTTGTGACTACTGCGCCTTTTAACCCCTCTCTCTCTGGGGGGTTCTCAACGCCGTCCTCGACACGGCTGCACTCGTTTGATTCCTTCCCATTCTGATGCCTATCAAGCCTTGTTTGATCCCGCTTCGTGGGCCAAATACTTTGATCTCCTCCCTCTTGATTCTGCGCCTCCTGACGATTTCTCCCTCCATCAGCATCTTGTTAATTCCGTGGATGCATCTGTTACCTTCAACCCCACTCGTCTCGGTACACGTTTCGTTGCTGCTCCTTCTCAGGATGCAGCTTCCAGCTTGGCTGCCTTATCCTGCCTTGGCGAGACCGCTGTTTGGGTCTCAAAGAACGCTCGGTTGAATGCCAGTGTTGGCACTATTCTCCTCCCGCCCCATGTTGCGACCGGTGTTCGGAATCTGCAGGACTGCCACGATGATATTCAGCATATCCTTGAGGCTCAGGGCAATTCTGTCCTCGAGGTAGCCACGTTTACTCGTCCCCCTCGTGGTCGTCGCCGTCAACCCCTTCGGGTTGTGAAGATTACCTTTGATGGTAGGACCCTTCCACCCTCTGTCATTCTTGCTGGTGCCAGGTGCTCTGTCCAGGAGTACATACATTCCTTCTCCTAGGCTCTGTAACAAGTGCTGGAGGTTTGGGCATGGTGCCTTTTGCTGCTCTGGGACTGACTGTCTCTGTCCTTTGTGTGGGGGTGAAGGCCACTCTAAGTCGGAGTGCACTTCTCCCCAGGCTCGCTGCCTCAACTGCTGTGAGGCCCATCCTACCTTCTCCCGTGCCTGTATCCATTACAAGCTATAGGCAGCCATCCTCAACTTGAAGCACCGGGAGCGTTTATCTTTTCCTGAGGCGAGGCGCCAGGTTCGCCGGCTCCCGCCTTATGCTAATGTCTCTTTATGCTCGCGTGTTGCGCTCTTCCTCTCCTCGTCCTTCCTACCTTCCTCAGACCCACAACCGTTTCCGGGCCTTGAACCCTGATACGCCCAACATCCCCTCCTCTGTTCCTTTGAGTTCTGTCCCGAAGGGTCCCCATCCTGGTCCTCTGTCTGGGGTTCCTCTTCTTTCTACCCAGTCTGTCATGTCTCCTGTGTCTTCTTCCTTGTCTCCCTTCGATCCTCCTTCCTATCCTTCTCCTCCATCTATTGACTCTCCCCGCCACCTGTCGGTGCGGGCTGATGTCCATCGCTCTCCTAACGCCCGTCGTGTGTGCTCTCGTTCAGCTTCTCCTGTTGAGATGCTGGAATCCGTTGCCCAGTACGTAGTTGCTGGGACACCTGTCTCTCTAAGTCAGAAGCGTAAGCCTGGCTCCTCTCCTTCCTCCTCCCTGGCGGGTAAGAAGGCTTTGCTTTCTTCCTTGGCCCCTACTACTGACTCTATCGCTCCTTCCCCTCCCATTTCGGTGGTTGTGCCCCCCCCCCTTGTTCCTGCTATGGAGGTTTCTTTGGCCCCCCTGCTTCCCTCTCGGTTGCTGCTCTTGCTGAGGTGCGCTCCCCTCTTTCTACTCCCCCTCTTCCTGCTGCTGTCCTTGACTGCTCCTCTCGGTTGTATCCTCCTCTTCCTCCTCCTCCGGACCCCGCCCATCCACCTCTGGTCTGTTCTCCCGCTTACTTCCCTCCATCTTTGCTCAGTTTACCCATGCCCCCTAACCCTGACTTTGCTGACCCTGATCTTCTTTAACGTGCTATGTTGCTCTTTCGCCTTTGTTTCTTGTTCTCTGTTGTTGTCCTTTCTCTACTCGTCGATGTCTATTCTTCAATGGAACGTTCGAGGTTATTACGCCAATTTCCTTGAACTCCTAGTTCTGATTTCGCGGTTTTTGCCCCTTTGTGTCTGTCTCCAGGAGCCGATGCTTGGTCCTGGTCGCTTTCGTGGCTATTCCTTTCTCTTTCTTCCCCCCCCCCCCCCCCCAGCTGTTGCCGAGGCTCCTAACTCTTCTGCTCTCTTGATTCGCTCTGATGTTCCCTTTGTCCCCTTACTTTTTTCCTTCTCCTCTCCATTGTTCTGCTGCACGTATCTTTGTGGGGAAATGGTACACAGTTTGTTCCATTTATTTCCCCCCCAAGTGTCCCGCTTTCTCTCCCTGATCTGAAACACCTACTGGACTCCTTACCGGAGCCTGTGCTCCTGCTGGGTGATTTCAATTGTTGTCATTCCCTTTGGGGTGATGTTCTGATGAAAACCCGAGGTCGACTTCTTGAGCCGTTTATCCTCTCTTCTTCCCTGTCTCTTCTGAATTCTGGTGAGCCCACACATTTGGACTCTCGGACTCGCACCCTTTCCTGTCTTGATCTTTCTCTTTGCTCGTCTTCTCTTTACTTAGATTTCACTTGACATGTTCTTGATGACCTCCATGGCAGTGACCATTTCCCCATCCTTGTTACCTTTTTCTCTTTTTGCCCTCACCTCTCCTTCCCTAGGTGGCAGTTTGCTGAAGTGGACTGGAACCTCAGTGCTGCTCTCTCTGACCTCTCCCTTCTGCCTCTCCCTCGCTCTCTCCTCCTTTTTTATGACACTGTCTTCAACGCTGCCCTCTGCTCTATTCCTCTCTCGTCCTCTCTGAGTCTACGGAAGTGCGTTCCCTGGTGGAATGTGGACTGTGCTCGGGCTGTCCGCTGTAAGCGTGCAGCCTGGAAGAGACACCGCCGTCGGCAGACAGCCGATTCTTTTCTTTTCTTTCGGAAGGTGAGTGCGGTGGCCCGTAGGGCCATCCATACGGTTAAACATGAATGTTGGACATCTTATGTCTCCACCATTACATCCAAAACTCCTCTGCCACAGATCTGGAAGCGTATCTGCAAGATAGCAGGTAAGTTCGTTCCCGATGTTGCACCGGTCCTTCACCTCCGTGGTACTCTTGTGGCGGACCCGTTGCAGGTCGCTACCGAACTGGGTTCCCACTTCTGTTAGCTCTGGTCCTCATCTTCCCCAATCTTTCCTTTTTCGTAAACCTGTCCTTGAATCTCGTCCTTTCGATTTCTGCACTCGTCTTCGATTTTCCTATAACGATCCCTTCTCTCTCTCTGAACTTCGTTCTGCCCTGGCCCTCTGCGGTTCTACGGCAGCGGGCTCTGATGGCATTCATTATGAAATGCTTCGCCATCTCCCTCTGTGCACGTCTCAGTATTTACTGAGTCTGTATAATCGGATCTGGGAGTCGTCGTCAGTCCCTGAGGACTGGCTCGATGCCGTTGTCCTCCCTGTGTGCAAACCGGGGTCTCTGGGAACATCCCCTAAGGACTTTCGCTCTATTGCCCTCACAAGTTGTGTCTGCAAACTCTTTGAACGTATGGTTAACGTTCGTCTGGTGTGGTTCCTGGAACACCATCACCTCCTCTCCCCTTCTCAATTTGGTTTCCGCAAGTGCCACAGCACAACAGATGTCCTGGTGAACTTGGAGGTTTATATTCGTACTGCTTTTGCTGCGAAGACCTCCGTTGTTGCCGTCCTTTTTGACCTGGAAAAGGCTTATGACACCACTGTGCGTTATCATATTCTATCCCAGCTTCATTCTTTTGGCCTTTGTGGTCATCTCCCTCTCTTTCTCCACAGCTTCCTCTCTCGTCGTTCCTTTCGGGTGCGCCTTGGTACCGCTCTCTCTACCTCTTTTCAGCAATACGAAGGTGTGCCCAAGGGTAGTGTTCAGAGCACCACTCTTTTTTTCTGGTTGCCCTCAATGGTCTTCTTTCCTCTCTTCCTTCAGGTGTCTTCTCCTCTGTTTATGTCGATGATCTTACCCTTTGCTGTCAGGGTGATGATTCACCTCTCCTTTAACGCCGGCTTCAACTTGCGATTGATGCCGTGTCGTGCCTCAGTTTTGGTGCCTTTCATTCGACTCCCATCCTCAGCTTATATGTTGACACTGGCTTCCTGTCTCTTCAGGACCGCCGTGATCTCTACTGTCTTTGTTATCTTACGCGGTCCTTGCAACATCCTTCCTCTCGCCTCTGTCGTTCTGTAACTTTTATCCCTCCTGCGGTTCCTGTCCCTCTTCACCATCTCCCTCTTTCTGTCCGGTTATCTCGCCTACAGGATTCTCTTTCAGTTCATATTTCTAATATTTCTCCTCGTATTGTTCCTTCTTTGACCCCGTGGAGAGTCCCCCTTCCACAGTTTTGTACATCCTTGACCCGCATCACTAAAGCTTTTATCCCTCCTACGGTTCTAAAACACCTTTTCCTTGAGCACTTTTCTTCTCACTCCCACTCCATTTCTGTCTTCCCTGATGAGTTTAAGTCTGCGGACGGTGTTGGCTACTCCGTTGTTTTTCCGGATCACACTTACTTATATGTGTCGCTTACCTCCGGAGACTAGCATCTTCACAGCGGAGCTTTACGCTATTCCCTATGCTCTTCGTCTCCTGCTCCCTCATTGTCAATCTTCCTTTCTAGTTGTTGTTGACTCTCGTAGTGCCCTCATGGCTCTCGGGTCCTTTAATCCGGTTCATCCAGTGGTTGTTGAGATCCAGCATTGGCTGTTTCTTGTTCACAGTAAATTCAAGTTGGTTGAGTTTTGTTGGGTTTCCAGCCATATTGGTGTCTCTTTAAATGAGCATGCGGATGCTGCCGCCAGGGAAGCTGTCTGCTCTTGTCCCATCTCTCGTAAAGGTATTCCTTATTCCGACTTTTACCCGGTTATCAATTCCTCCATCCTTACCCGTTGGCAGACTTGTTGGTCGTCTGTTACTGGTAACAAACTACGTTCTCTTAAGGTTGTATCCCCTCGTGGCCGTCCTCCTACTACCATAACCGGCGATGGGAAACGGCTCTGGCGAGGTTGCGTATTGGCCATACTCGCTAAACTCATGGTCACTTGATGGAGCGCCGCCCTGCTCCTTATTGTCCAAATTGCATTGTTCCTCTTACAGTCGTGCATATCCTTATTGAATGTCCTGACTTCCAGGACGAGCGTGTGTCTTGTTTTCTGCCCGTCCCCCCGCAGTCGCTTGTCTCTCGATAGTATTCTTGGTGACTCGGATACTTTTGATATCATTTGCCTTATGTGTTTCTGTTCTTGTATTGGCGTCCTTGGTGATATTTAACGCCCTCTGATTATCCCGCACATTTGATGGTGCTACATAATCTTCCCGGTTTGGTGCCTTCTTTTTGATAATTATTTACTTATGTTTTTTTGAAGTGTCAGTTAATTGAAAGTAATGTCCATCTAAACACTGTTCGTAATCTTTAGCAGATATTGAATAGCCAAATTTTCCTAGATTCACAGCCATATTGGGGCTGCCTCTATTAACCTCTAGAATGCAAATAAGAGGCCACTTGTGCCTGTCTCATCTTCCAGAAGTGTATTCCTTACTCCAATTTGTACCCTGTCATTCATACTGTCATTTGTAACCATTGGAGATAATAGTGTATAGATGCTCCAAATAACAAATTGTGCACAGTTAAATGTGGCCTAACCCTGTGGTCATCTTCCTACCACCATAACAGGAAGTGGGAATATGTTGCACACTGACCACACACAAATAACTCATGGGACATCTTTTTTTTTTTTTTTTTGAGATATATACAAGAGTTATCACATTCTTGTACAGTTACTAGTACGAGTAGCGTTTCGGGCAGGTCCCTGGAATACTGCCCCCGCGAAGAATCGTTGTTACAACCAAGTACACATTTTACTGTTGAGTTAAACAGAGGCTACAGTTAAGGATTTGCACCCAGTAAATCCTCCCCGGCCAGGATACGAACCCATGACAAAGCGCTCGTGGAACGCCAGGCCACTACACCACGGAGACTTCATGGAACAGACTCTTGCATCTTATTGTCAGAACTGCATGGTCCTGTTTACAGTCATGCACCACCTCATAGAACATTCTGTTTTTCAGGATGATTAAAAATTTTGTTTTCCCAATGTTCCTTTTGAGTCATGTGTCCCATAGTGAATTTGATACATTTGATATCACTCATCTTATGTCTGTCTGCTCCTGGTTCCTAAATAATGTCTAGTAATTTCTGAATAGAGTAGTCTGTTCCAGACAGTGTTACATAGTCTTAAAGGCTTGACACCTTTTGATAATAATTTACTTATAGGTATTTGTTTTAAGAAATATGGATATTGCTAATTTGATTCTGAGTTTCTACTGATTAAAGTTGTCATTAACTGAAGCATGTTTGTTGTGTTAGTGGGTTATTTCTTGGGTGGGACTGTTGTAACTCCCTGAAGCTACTATGCTGATACTCTCCCCGACCTTGGTATCGGACCTCACTCATTCGTTTATTCCACCTATTCGTTTGCGATCTGACCCCAAGAATTGATAAGGAAGAATTCCTGAGACCTGGAACTTCAAGAACAAGAGGTCATAGATTTAAACCAATAAAACAAAGCTGCCGAAGAAATATAAGAAAATTAACTTTTGTAAACAGTGGTAGACAGTTGGAACAAGTTAGGTGAGAAAGTGGAGGAGGCCAAAACCGTCGGTAATTTTAAAACGTTATATGGCAAATAGTGCTGGGAAGACGGGACACTACGAGCGTGGCTCTCATCCTGTAACTACACTAAGGTAATTACACTCAGCCTATGTAGCTCTGCTGCAGACAAAACCCTCTCCCTCTTTTACCATTTTATATCTGTGCATATGTTTTGCATCCTGCTACTAGTGCCTCAGGAAATGCAGGAAATATGTTGTTTAGGCTTCAACAAGTAGTGAATTCAAGAGAAAACATGTTGTGATGATCTATTATCAAGGCATTCAGCTTATAAAAAATGATGAATCTGGAATGTCTCCTGTGTTTTGAATAGAGGTGCAGAGGAATGTGTCAAAATTTGAGATCGTACCGGACAATTCTCTCTTCTGAGCAAATTTATTATGCCAATGAAACAAGTTTGTACGCATACGTTAACCTAAGCATACCTAACCCAACCAAACATAACCTAATCAAACTTAACCAAACCCAAACTAACCAAACCCCAAACTAACATAACCTAACCAAACCAAATCTAACCTAGCCAAACCAAACGTAACCTAACTAAACATAACCAAAATAAACCTAAGAACCAAACCAAATCTAACCAAACCAAATATAATCAAACCAATCCAATGCTAACCAAAACAAACCTAACCAAACCTAGCCAAATCAAACCAAGCTTAGCCAAACTAAACCTAGCCAAACCTATCCAAACCAAAGCCATCCAAACCAAAGCTAACCAAACCAAAGCTAATCAAACAAAAGCTAACCAAACCAAAGCTAACCAAGCCAATGCTAACCAAACCACAGCTAACCAAACCAGTGCTTACCAAACCAAAGCTAACTAAACCAAAGCTAACTAAACCAAAGCTAACCAAACCAAAGCTAACCAAACCAAAGCTAACTAAACCAAAGCTAACCAAACCAAAGCTAACCAAACCAAAGCTAACCAAACCAAAGCTAACCAAACCAAAGCTAACTAAACCAAAGCTAACCAAACCAAAGATAACCGAATCAAAGCTAACCAAACCAAAGCTAACCAAACCAAAGCTAACCAAACCAAAGCTAACCAAACCAAAGCTAACCAAACCAAAGCTAACCAAACCAAAGCTAACTAAACCAAAGCTAACCAAACCAAAGCTAACCGAACCAAAGCTAACCAAACCAAAGCTAACCAAACCAAAGCTAACTAAACCAAAGCTAACCAAACCAAAGCTAACCGAACCAAAGCTAACCAAACCAAAGCTAACTAAACCAAAGCTAACCAAACCAAAGCTAACCGAACCAAAGCTAACCAAACCAAAGCTAACCAAACCAAAGCTAACTAAACCAAAGCTAACCAAACCAGTGCTTACCAAACCAAAGCTAACCAAACCAAAGCTAACTAAACCAAAGCTAACCAAACCAAAGCTAACCAAACCAAAGCTAACCAAACCAAAGCTAACCAAACCAAAGCTAACTAAACCAAAGCTAACCAAACCAAAGCTAACCGAACCAAAGCTAACTAAACCAAAGCTAACCAAACCAAAGCTAACCAAACCAAAGCTAACCGAACCAAAGCTAACTAAACCAAAGCTAACCAAACCAAAGCTAACCAAACCAAAGCTAACTAAACCAAAGCTAACTAAACTAAAACTAACTAAACTAAAACTAACAAAAGCTAACCAAACCTAATCTAACCTAACCAAACAAAAACCCAACCCAACCTGCCCCTCAACATCTTGGAATGTTGAAAAAAGAAATATATATAGGAAATGCTTAAGCAGACACAATAATCCCTACAAAGAATGAATAATTTAAAGATGGAGATTGAGGAAATCGAGCAGAGACTGAAGCATTCATATCAGATTGAAGAATTGCAATTAGGACAGAAAGCCATACAAGAGATAAAGAAAAAACAATATTTCTCTACATATGTGAAATCAAAAGCAAAAAACCACAGTCAGTATTGGGCCTATTCTTACAAGTGAAGGTTCATACATGAAAATCGAGAAAATAGTAGGTTTAGGAGAAGACCTCAATTCAAGGGAAATTGTCAGTGATTGTAGGACAATAGGAAAATATGAGAAAGACAAGAACTGCCCTTTAACCACTGCACTGCACAGAGTGCCTTAAGGCGCCCGATCGGGGGGTGCATATATTACACATACGTATATGATCACAATACTTTTGAGTTTAGCAATGATTTACACATTTTATTATATAAATATAAAACACTACTGAATAATATTACTGCAAAAAAATTTTTGGGCTAAGCAGACCTCTCTCCGACGCTTGCTCTGTCAATGCAAGCATTGACAGAGCAAGCCTCTTTTCTGGGGGGAGCCCCTATGGCTCCCCGGAGCTATCCTGGCTGATAGAGAAAGTCCTGACTTTTGGCATCAGTCGATGTGAGTGGAGTTCTAGGCCTACCAGGAACCACAGCCAGAACCTGGTCCCCTTCAGAGAGGCACCAGGAGCAATGGCCTATAGAAATCCACATGTGGTTTTGGAGCATTCTATATCTGCCATCGACAGGGATAGACACCCTGAAAGATAAGCGCCTCAAAACAAACCCTATTCTGGTATAACCAATGAAAATAACAAAACAAATGGATTGAACTCCCCCAAGGGAAAATGAGCAAACAAGCATGATGTCACTCGAGGCTTGCCGCATGTCTGCGCAGGAAGGGGGAACCCCAGACCCTCGTGCCGGCAATCCACACCTTCAGTTCCTCGGCTGATGGGTTACGGTTCGGTCGTTGTGGCTCCAGCTCCAGATTCTTATTTGTGCTGAGCCTCATGCTGAGCTTGAGGGTTACTCTGTTCCCTTGTTCGTCATGCTTCCTGTTGGGTTGGTGACACATTCTACCCGGAGTCCTGTGAGCTTTGTTGCTTGTCTATGGCTCAGTTCGTCCAATCTGATGATGATATTTGGGTGCAGGCGGCTCACGTGTTGCAAGATAGGTTTAGGTTGTTGCAGCGCGTTCAGTACTTCTCTTAGGTGGTGTGCGAGCTGGGAGTAATATTCACAGGTATTCGAGCTGCATGTGAATTTAGCTTATAATTCCTACATAGTCCTACAGGGGGTCCTACATCCTACAGGGTCCTACATAGCGCCCTGGATACTTAGGGTCACCTTCCCCGAGTGTCCTGTAAGTACCGCCCTAGAGGCTTGGGGTTATCTTCTACAAGTCACCTTGGGTTTACCTCTGTTGATCTTTCGCTGCTTGGTGATTGACCCCCCCTCAAGTGTTTTGGGGGGTTTCCTCCCTGGTTTGCCTTGGGGTAAGTGGTAGTTATTGCACTGGTAGGGGCACGGGGTACTGTGTAGCTAGTTTTCACCTACAACAGTGGCCGGCTCTGATCCCTCTGGGTACACTATCCTCTTGCGAGGTTTTTCTTTTATTTTTATTTTTGCCAGGTGGGGGGGGGGGGTGGGGATCTGCCTTGGTGTTCCTTCTCCCCCGTATACTAGGTTCGTTTGTGTTTGGTGGTAGCCCACTGCTTTGCCCTTATGAGTGGACACGTCCCACGGGTTCAGCATTAGCAGTGTTGGTTGGTAGCTGGGCGTCGGTTAGCAGTACCCTGCCTGGGTAAATCCTTAGCAGACCCAGTCTAGGGGGCCATGTGAAACCCCCACGGGGCGCTCGGGTCCAATGAATGTGACCCCTGTATCTCCTCTCGTTTTTTTGTGAGTTTGAGGGTTGCTCTGTCCTCTTGTCTCAGGGCAACGCTCATTGTTTTGCATACGTCATGCTGCCTGTTGGCTCGGTGACACATTCGATCCAGAGTCCTGCGAGCTTTGTTGCTTGTTTATGGCTCGGTTCACCCAATCTGATGATAATATTCAGGTGCAGGTGGCTTGCGTGCTGCAAGATAGGTTTAGGTTGTTGCAGCAAGCTC
Source organism: Procambarus clarkii (assembly GCF_040958095.1). Taxonomy (NCBI): domain Eukaryota; kingdom Metazoa; phylum Arthropoda; class Malacostraca; order Decapoda; family Cambaridae; genus Procambarus; species Procambarus clarkii. Next base: position 30,044,454 of record NC_091193.1, read on the forward strand.
GTTTGGTTGCTTCCCTGGATGCCCTGAGGCTGCCCCGTTTTGTTTATAGGAACCCAGACTTGGGGGTTTTGGTCGCTTTGGCCTTGGTTCCGTTAGGGTTCCCTTGTTCTTCCACGGCTGTGGTTCATTCAGTTTCCCACTCCTGCTTCCGGCTCTGAAGCATCTGAGGGCTTTGGGGTCGGGGCAGGGTTTAGAGGTTTCTGAGACTTTTTTTTTTTTTATTATTAAGATATGAGGTACATCAGCATTAGTGCAGCTACCCTAGACTATATGAAGTGGAGTACAGTGTGTCAAAAAAGCTAACTAGGTGATGCTAAAAAATCCCCATCACACAGGATGGTTCTGAGACTCGGGCAGTTTCGGGTGTAGCCCCTTCTGGGGTGGCTACAGAGGCATTCGAGTCCGTTCCTCCAGCCGTAGCTCTGGGGTCTGACCAGTGGGCCCGTTCTCTTCCTGCTTTCTCGCCTACCCCGGCCTTTTCTGGTGTGGCTGGGGCTTAGGCGGACGACTCGCCCCCGGGGCCTGACATGGAGGTTCCCGGGGATTGGGGAGGAGCTGGCTTTGGGGCCTTAGGTCCTGTTGATCCCCGCCTGGGTTTTCCAACCCTCTGGGGCAGGGCTTTCAGTTACAAGGAGTGGGGATTTCCTTTCCCCCTCTGAGTACGAGTTGGTTTGGACGTTGACACCTCCCCAGGATCGGTTCCGTGTCCCTTGGGTCCGGAACCAGTTCAGTTTTCGTTTTTCCTGTGGGTGATTTTACCAGTCTCACCCTTTGTTTCTAGGACATGTATTTTTCTGCGTCATGTCTTCGTGTTCTCATCGTCTCGGAATCCTGCATGTCCATTGGTCGCGGATGCTACTGGGTCCATGTGAGCCTCCGTGCTTTTGTGCTTGCTTCTCAAGGGTCTCAAAGGTTCGGGAAGATCTTCGATTCTTCAAATATTGTTGGAATATCTCGTCTGCGGGTGAAACTTACTTCTAGTCCTTTCTCGGCCTCGTTGGTCCTCTTCCGTCCTACTAATCGTTTTTCGATATTATCTCATTATTTTTTCATTTCATCTTATCTCCATACTCTGTCTTGACGTTATTAATATTCATTTAGTACACCTTGTAGGCACCCTCCGCGAGGGTTGGGTGTTACTGCTCAGTCCTCAGGCGCATGTGCCGAGGGTGTTTGTTTTGGTTTGTGTGCGATGTGGACATGAGTTGGTGATCCGTGTCCTTTATCATGGGTTCTAAGCCGCTCTCACTCATCTTCTTTCCAGTCATAGTGCCCTGGATACTGGAGAAGTTCTGTGTTTTATATATGGGGAGAATCCTTTGTTCTTTCTCTGCTTTTACGGGTTTGGGGTGGCTCGGAGTGGAGTCGCCTCCGCTGTTACTCTACTCCTCATCTTCTACAGTTCACGCATCTCTGGACATGTCCACTAGCGTTGCACCTGGAATATTACATGGCTTAGCTGTGTCGTGACACGATAGTGTCTACGCTTTACAGGTGAGAGGATACGGTTTGGCGACACTGTCAGCCAGGCGCTGGTTCTCGGCTTTTGGATGAGTGTGGGATGATGTTTGTAGTGTGTTGATTGGGCCGCTACAGCTTTATCTGGGTGAGTTTTTTCAACAAAACTTTGCAGTTCTTCCCATACTTCACACATTTTCTTAATGGTGAAGGGACATCCTCTACTCACAACTATTTTCTTAGGTTGAACTGTACCACTGACTTTCTTGGGACCCATTGCGAGATATATAATAACAACTTTTATGCTCAAATAGCCAAAAATCCGACAAAAATCTGTAAATCCTGGTGAAGAATTCAGGTGGGATAGTCACTGGGCGCGAGGCACTGGTAAACTGAGGGGCGATCGCCGTGCCACCACGAGTTAGGTCCGCCCGTACATGTAATTACCTAAGTGTAATTACCTAAGTGTAGTTACAGGATGAGAGCTACGCTCGTGGTGTCCCGTCTTCCCAGCACTCTTTGTCATATAACGCTTTGAAACTACTGACGGTCTTGGCCTCCACCACCTTCTCACTTAACTTGTTCCAACCGTCTACCACTCTATTTGCGAAGGTGAATTTTCTTATATTTCTTCGGCATCTGTGTTTAGCTAGTTTAAATCTATGACCTCTTGTTCTTGAAATTCCAGGTCTCAGGAAGTCTTCCCTGTCGATTTTATCAATTCCTGTAACTATTTTGTATGTAGTGATCATATCACCTCTTTTTCTTCTGTCTTCTAGTTTTGGCATATTTAATGCTTCTAACCTCTCCTCGTAGCTCTTGCCCTTCAGTTCTGGGAGCCACTTAGTAGCATGTCTTTGCACCTTTTCCAGTTTGTTGATGTGCTTCTTAAGATATGGGCACCACACAACAGCTGCATATTCTAGCTTTGGCCTAACAAAAGTCATGAACAATTTCTTTAGTATATCGCCATCCATGTATTTAAATGCAATTCTGAAGTTAGAAAGCATAGCATAGGCTCCTTGCACAATATTCTTTATGTGGTCCTCAGGTGATAGTTTTCTATCTAGAACCACTCCTAGATCTCTTTCTTTATCAGAATTCTTTAAAGATTTCTCACATAATATATAGGTTGTGTGGGGTCTATGTTCTCCTATTCCACATTCCATAACATGACATTTATTAACATTAAATTCCATTTGCCAAGTGGTGCTCCATATACTTATTTTGTCCAGGTCTTCTTGAAGGGCATGACAGTCATCTAAATTTCTTATCCTTCCTATTATCTTAGCATCATCAGCAAACATGTTCATATAATTCTGTATACCAACTGGTAGATCATTTATGTACACAATAAACATCACTGGTGCAAGAACTGAACCCTGTGGTACTCCACTTGTGACATTTCTCCATTCTGATACATTGCCTCTGATTACTGCCCTCATTTTTCTATCAGTCAGAAAATTTTTCATCCATGATAGAAGCTTACCTGTCACCCCTCCAATATTTTCCAGTTTCCAGAACAACCTCTTATGTGGAACTCTGTCGAAAGCCTTTTTTAGGTCCAGATAGATGCAGTCAACCCAACCATCTCTTTCCTGTAATATCTCTGTGGCTCGATCATAGAAACTGAGTAAATTCGATACACAGGATCTTCCAGATCGAAAACCATACTGTCTGTCTGATATTATATCATTTCTCTCTAGGTGTTCTACCCATTTAGTTTTGATTAGTTTTTCCAATACTTTCACTATTACACTTGTCAATGATACAGGTCTATAATTGAGGGGGTCTTCCCTGCTGCCACTTTTGTAGATTGGAACTATGTTAGCCTGTTTCCACCCGTCTGCTACGATTCCTGTACACAGGGATGCCTGAAAGATCAGGTGAAGTGGAATGCTGAGCTCAGATGCACATTCTCTCAGAACCCATGGTGAAACGCCATCTGGGCCAGCTGCTTTGTTCTTACCGAGCTCCTTGAGCATTTTTTCCACTTCGTCTCTAGACACCTCTATGTGTTCTATGTTGTTCTCTGGAATTCTTATTGTATCTGGTTCCCTAAAGATTTCATTTTGTACAAACACACTTTGGAACTTTTCGTTTAGTGTTTCACACATTTCCTTTTCATCTTCCGTGAATCTATTTCCCATTTTCAACCTCTGAATATTATCCTTTACCTGCAATTTGTTGTTTATGAATTTATAGAATAGACCTGGTTCTGTTTTACATTTGTCCGCAATCCCTTTTTCAAAATTTCTTTCTGCCTCTCTCCTCACTGCCGTGTAGTTGTTTCTCGCATCTTTGTATCGCTGGTATGTTTGGGGGTTCGGCCTCTTCCTGTATTGATTCCATTTTTGTGTCTTTCGGTCTCTAGCCCTCTCGCAATTTCTATTGAACCAATCCTGTTTCCTAGTTCTGCATCTCTGTTTTGGTATAAATTTTTTTGTGCCTTTATCATATATTTCACAAAACTTGCCATACATCTCATTCACTTCCTTGCCTAGCATCAAGTCTGTCCAATTATACTCACTAAAAAAATTTCTAAGGTCACCATAATGTCCTCTCCTGAAGTCTGGTTTTTCAACTGCTTCAACCTCCTTATTTTCTTCCAGCTTATAATGCATTGCATACTTTATTCCCAAAAAGACATGGTCACTTTTACCCAAGGGAGGAAGGTACTGAATGTCAAATATCTCTTCCTCCTTCCTGGTAAATATCAAATCTAGCATGGAGGGAACGTCCCCTTCCCTCATCCTCGTAGCTTGTTTAACATGTTGATACAAGAATGTTTCCAGGATGAGGTCTACAAATTTACAGGTCCAAAAATCTTCTGTTTTAGCTTCAACACCCTCGTGTTCCGAGGCAACGCTCGTATCCCGATGTAAATTTTCCAAGCAAATCCTGCTCGTAACCAGGAACACTCGTAATCCGAGGTACCACTCTATATATATATATATATATATATATATATATATATATATGTATGTATATATATGTGTGTCGTACCTAATAGCCAGAACGCACTTCTCAGCCTACTATGCAAGGCCCGATTTGCCTAATAAGCCAAGTTTTCATGAATTAATATATTTTCTCTAATTTTTTTCTTATGAAATGATAAAGCTACCCATTTCATTATGTATGAGGTCAATTTTTTTTTATTGGAGTTAAAATTAACGTAGATATATGACCGAACCTAACCAACCCTACCTAACCTAACCTAACCTATCTTTATAGGTTAGGTTCGGTTAGGTAGCCGAAAAAGTTAGGTTAGGTTAGGTTAGGTTGGTTAGGTAGTCGAAAAACCATTAATTCATGAAAACTTGGCTTATTAGGCAAATCGGGCCTTGGATATTAGGCTGAGAATTGCATTCTGGCTACTAGGTACGATATATATATATATATATATATATATATATATATATATATATATATATATATATATATATATATATATATATTTATTTATTTATTTATTTATTTATTTATTTATTTATTTATTTTCAGTATTTACTATCTTCTGGTTTAGGGCTTCTATCCCTCTAACTATTTTCCTAGCATCAGGGCTTAGCTGAAAGAGTTCTCCAAAACTCATTTTCGTTATTTCAAGGTGAAGAAAAAAGTGAATTACTATAGAATGTATTACACTTATTTATACAATTTGCACAACGTTTCGAACCTCCATGGTTCATTCTCAAGTGAAATGAAATTATAGGGCTCATTGATTTATACCCGTACGGGGTCAGGTGATAAAAGTAAAAACAAGGGGGATACATAGGGGATAAATGGGGGACGAAGCACATAAGAACATAAGAATAAAGGTATATAAGAACACATAAAGTTCTTATGTGCTTCATCCCCCATTTATCCCCTATGTATCCCCCTTGTTTTTACCTTTATCACCTGACCCTGTACGGGTATAAATCAATGAGTCCTGTAATTTAATTTCACTTAAGAATGAACCATGGAGGTTCGAAACGTTGTGCAAATTGTATAAATTAGTGTTATACATTCTATAGTAATTCACTTTTTTCTTCACCTTGAAATAACAAAAATGAGTTTTGGAGAACTCTTTCAGCTAAGCCCTGATGCTAGGAAAATAGTTCGAGGGATAGAAGCCCTAAACCAGAAGATAGTAAATACTGAATATGCGGTCATATTAAATGAGACATGTTTAAAAGAAAACCTGCTGCCAGTGTACACCAATATATTATTATTAGTATATTTTGGTAGCAGTCTTTCCTGTAGGCATATATTATTAAATATGACCGAAAAAGTAAGATTAATAATTCTAACACGAATTTTCTCTGTTTCTTGTATTTCTTTTCACTGTTGATGGTAACTGAAAAATCAATTCTCCAAAATTCATTTTTATTTTGAAATTTTGATATTTATTTTTGATACAAAATAAAATGAATTTTGGAGAATTGATTTTTCAGTTACCTTCAACAGTGAAAAGATATATAGGGGTACCTATATATATATATATATATATATATATATATATATATATATATATATATATATATATATATATATATATATATATATATATATATATATATAGATAGGGGTACCACCACTGGTTTAATTAAAGGGACCCACATCCTCGAAGAAGAAAATAAATAGTGTTCAGAGAAGACCTTGTGGATTCTCACTGAATACTTTAATCTTTTCCTCTCCTACCACCCCTATTATTTTTGTTTTTTTTATTTGATTTTATTGCAATGCTACAGTTTACAGAAAACACACACTTATATAACAATATACCAATCAGTGTTCGAAGACCTCGTCCAATTCCTCGGGGGTCGGGTGCGTACCCAAGATACAGCACGCATTTTTACCCTCTGAACAGCGACACTGAGGCGCTGGAACATAAAACTGGCCGCTCTTGGGTCTCTAGTCTTCCCAATGAGTTCCTCGCCCAGCTCCTTCAGGAACTTACGTGCACATTTACCCCAGGCGCCTTGAGTCTCAGAGCCTATTGGCACGAACCTGTAACAACATTCTAGGTCCCTGTACTTGTTAGTTTTCTGGGTCTCCCTGAAGGTGGCCGCCCCGCCTCCCTCAGCTGCGCTGTAAGGTAGATAGGTATCAGCCAATGTGGATGCACACGTGTCAACCCGTCCTCGACTCAAGTCCATTACATCCAGCGGTCAACCCCACAGACGCATTCATAAATTTTAACATGCTGTTTATTCAAAACGGGAATTTTCTCAAGTATAAATTAATATTATAATAGCATATTGTGTATATATAGGCATAGGATAGGTTAGGTTAGGTGTTTAGGTTCTGTTGGCGATTATTTGTATTTGTAGTACGTGGGTGAAGCATTTATAGCGTTGTGATTCGAACAAAATTCGTCAGTGAAGCACTTGTTCCGGATATGTTCGAACGTCAGCAGTTGTGAGTCGTGTGTAAACCGCTTTTCATTCATAAACAGGGGGTTTGGCGGGTGCATGGAATCACTTTTGGATCTTTGTTTGGAGGACGGGCTGCACGTGTAGTCCCACACGACCTGTTTACCTTCCCTCCACGGCTGCAGGGTGACTCCATCTGGGCATTTTTGGCTGTTGTCAGGCCTGCACAACTGAGGTCCCCTTTGTGCTGGGCACCCAGCTGAAGCCAAACTTCTCTTGATGATGTCATTGACTGCTTCATGTCTGGCAATCTTTCCCTCTGTCTTACGACAGATGAGACCATGGCTGCCGTATTGGTCTGCCCGTGCATGGCCGCAAATACACCGGTGCTCGATGGAGATAGGGGCGGCAAGGCGCAGAGCAACACCAATACTTAGGGTCCGATGGTCCAGGCGGGTGCCCAAGGCAGAATTAGGGACTGCCAACAGGAAGTCCCCGGCATGGGGAGCTTGCACAGCTAGAAGACGTACTTTGTCCTTCCTGGAAGCTGCCTCCAGCAATGATGTGGCGATGTTCTCCAGTATGGGGCTATCCCATTTGGACTGTTTGCAGTCATTTGGAAAAGTCGGTGGAGGATGAGAGTTGACAAGAGTGTCCCACTGACCGGCTCCTTCCGTGAATTTGGGATCATGAATCCCAATGAAGTCTCTTAGGTGTTACGGTAGTATTTCCTTAACTAATTCACCTGTTGCACTGGTCGAGGATAAGAATGCCGGCAATGCTAACTGTGTCGCCTTGCGAATACCTATCCCCCCGAGTCTAACTGGGAGCGTTGCTTGGTCCCACTGGTCATCTTGCAGGGAGAGGTTTAACACTTTCACGGTTATTGACCTTAGGAGTGTGTCATATTCTGTTAATTTTGGGAAATTTTGAAAAAGGGATTGCAGACAAATGTAAAACAGAACCAGGTCTATTCTATAAATTCACAAACAACAAATTGCAGGTAAAGGATAATATTCAGAGGTTGAAAATGGGAAATAGATTCACGGAAGATGAAAAGGAAATGTGTGAAACACTAAACGAAAAGTTCCAAAGTGTGTTTGTACAAAATGAAATCTTTAGGGAACCAAATACAATAAGAATTCCAGAGAACAACATAGAGCACATAGAGGTGTCTAGAGACGAAGTGGAAAAAATGCTCAAGGAGCTCAGTAAGAACAAAGCAGCTGGCCCAGATGGAGTTTCACCATGGGTTCTAAGAGAATGTGCATCTGAGCTCAGCATTCCACTTCACCTGATCTTTCAGGCATCCCTGTGTACAGGAATCGTAGCAGACGTGTGGAAACAGGCTAACATAGTTCCAATCTACAAAAGTGGCAGCAGGGAAGACCCCCTCAATTATAGACCTGTATCATTGACAAGTGTAATAGTGAAAGTATTGGAAAAACTAATCAAAACTAAATGGGTAGAACACCTAGAGAGAAATGATATAATATCAGACAGACAGTATGGTTTTCGATCTGGAAGATCCTGTGTATCGAATTTACTCAGTTTCTATGATCGAGCTACAGAGATATTACAGGAAAGAGATGGTTGGGTTGACTGCATCTATCTGGACCTAAAAAAGGCTTTCGACAGAGTTCCACATAAGAGGTTGTTCTGGAAACTGGAAAATATTGGAGGGGTGACAGGTAAGCTTCTATCATGGATGAAAAAATTTCTGACTGATAGAAAAATGAGGGCAGTAATCAGAGGCAATGTATCGGAATGGAGAAATGTCACAAGTGGAGTACCACAGGGTTCAGTTCTTGCACCAGTGATGTTTATTGTGTACATAAAGGATCTACCAGTTGGTATACAGAATTATATGAACATGTTTGCTGATGATGCTAAGATAATAGGAAGGATAAGAAATTTAGATGATTGTCATGCCCTTCAAGAAGACCTGGACAAAATACGTAGATGGAGCACCACTTGGCAAATGGAATTTAATGTTAATAAATGTCATGTTATGGAATGTGGAATAGGAGAACATAGACCCCACACAACCTATATATTATGTGAGAAATCTTTAAAGAATTCTGATAAAGAAAGAGATCTAGGGGTGGTTCTAGATCGAAAACTATCACCTGAGGACCACATAAAGAATATTGTGCAAGGAGCCTATGCTATGCTTTCTAACTTCAGAATTGCATTTAAATACATGGATGGCGATATACTAAAGAAATTGTTCATGACTTTTGTTAGGCCAAAGCTAGAATATGCAGCTGTTGTGTGGTGCCCATATCAACAAACTGGAAAAGGTGCAAAGACATGCTACTAAGTGGCTCCCAGAACTGAAGGGTAAGAGCTACGAGGAGAGGTTAGAAGCATTAAACATGCCAAAACTAGAAGACAGAAGAAAAAGAGGTGATATGATCACTACATACAAAATAGTAACAGGAATTGATAAAATCGACAGGGAAGATTTCCTGAGACCTGGCACTTCAAGAACAAGAGGTCATAGATTTAAACTAGCTAAACACAGATGCCGAAAAAATATAAGAAAATTCACCTTCGCAAATAGAGTGGTAGACGGTTGGAACAAGTTAAGTGAGAAGGTGGTGGAGGCCAAGACCGTCAGTAGTTTCAAAGCGTTATATGACAAAGAGTGCTGGGAAGACGGGACACCACGAGCGTAGCTCTCATCCTGTAACTACACTTAGGTAATTACAAACAGTGGGGCCTCGACTTACGATTTTAATCCGTTCTCAGAGATGGGTCGTAAGTTGAAACATTGTAAGTCGAAACAAATTTTCCCATCAGAAATAATGGTAATTTAATTAATCTGTTCCACACCCCGAAAAATATAAACTTTTACCCTTTTGTCAATAAGGGCTAATTAGCCTTTGCCTCCCACAGGCACATACCAAAAAAAAAATTCTTCCTAACCTGTTAAGTTGTGTTCCCTGACCACGAGAAAAAAAATAATTGTACTTACTGACGACATAATTGAGCCAACAGTATGGGCGATGACGTCACAACCTGCATGTTTGCATATGCAAGGTGGGTCCCGGAGGCATCGCACACAGTCTTCAAGCAGCCACAGTTGCCACGAATTTATTTTTGCGGCATTATTTACTGTGTCTAGGGGTATTTTATCACTTATATTATTCACTAATTGTGTTGCATATAATGTTACTTCACGGTCAGTGACAATAAATGTTGCATACATCGAGTATACACATGCGCACACAAATGTTTTCCATTACGCCGATATAATATGTTTCACATTGTTCAGTATTATATTTACACACATGCACGCACTATTTACAGGTTTTTGCACAATTATTGCACAATTAGAAGTCTTGGAGAGATTGATAGTCGTTAAAGCAGTCGACAGCACACAATGGGACTGCACACGATTCACACCATGTTTGCACCAGTTTACGTTTCTGATCTCTCCTTTTTGTTGTTTTACAAACTAAGCAATCACGTTGGCCTATTGCACGGTTTCCAGCTGGTGGCAAATGTTTTAGTCTGTGTGCTTGAAAGGCCTCCATGTACGTGAGCCTGGGTGTAGCAGCATGCTGCAACACTGTGTTCATGATGAGTCTTTGTATGCCAAGAACATCTTTGCCAAACTTTGCTAATAACTGTGTCCCAAGTGTAAAAGCAAACGAATGGAAACTTGGTTTACATCCAGTTTTTACAAGATACATATTGTATCAGTTCAGCATGCTTACGTCAACAAGATGAAAAAACACTTTTTTCGTCCACTTCAATGTTTTCCGCACACACTCGACAGTGCCCACCATCATGTCAGATTTATCAACCAAACGCATGTTGATATTATAGTCAAGAACACAATCTCAAGAACACAATCTGGCTTTTATACTGCATCTTGCATTACTCGGTTCACCTTGCCACTGTTCACCATTGTACCATCATGAACGGTTGTCAACAAGTTCACTTCTCTCTCTTGTCTTTCCACCTAACTGAGAGTATTTGATCACAATTTCTTAGCTCGCAGTCACCAACACTTCAAGTTTATTTTCCAACACTGGCATTTCCCTTCTTGGCTTTACTGTGCCAACCAATCCAGTTATATTTTCAATCAAAAACCTAGCTAACAAGGGACTTGTATAGTAGTTATCCGTATACAAAATGTGGTAAAAGAGAAAGTATGGGCAAATAGGCCTCCTACAATTACTTTCATTCTTATGTCTTTCATACCCAATTAACCCTTAAACTGTGCAACGCACCTGCAGGCCCTTGTCTGGTTTGTGCAATGTGCCTCCGGGTATTTGTATTTTTCACGTTCCATTCAAAACTCCTGCGGCTACATGGGGTTCACATCAGCTTCCTCAGGGCTCTTGTAAACACACGCCTTCTTTAAAACAAATCGTGGTCCACATTCCCGAGTGTGAGAGCTTCAGTACTGAGTGAGCAACCAAGGCCGGCGTACGTAGCATGAGCTCACAGCACTGCTGTTGAGTTTGTTACCACAGCATCGCCTAATAATGGCAATATACACAGAAATCACAATTGCGTGATGCATCAAATGAACAAATCCACAAGGCCCGTGACGAGGATTCGAACCTGCGTCCGAAAGCATCCCAGATGCTGCCTTAATCGACTGAGATACGGCATGGTCAAAAGGAGTTGAAACCGAAGTTCTACGGAACTTACGGGATCCTGCAGCCTCTCCGAGGCACAAACCAGGGTTTTACACAACTACCCCCATGCACTTGAGCTATATCAATAGGCCGTTCTCCCTCTGTGCCCTTATTTCATTACACACAGAAATCACAATTGCAAGATGCATTAAATGAACAAATCCACAAGGGCCGTGACGAGGATTCGAACCTGCGTCTGAGAGCATCCCAGATGCTGCTTTAATCGACTGAGCTATGACATGATCAAAAAGAGTTGAAACCGAAGTTCTACTGAACTTACGGGATCCTGCAGCCTCTCTGCAGGGTCTTGCAGCCTCACAATTGATGCATACAGCACTAGCCACAGCACCACAGCATTATTTCGTCCATCTAGGAATCTTCAAACGACTTCTTAGGTTCCTTTACAAAATAAACTCGTGATCAGTTATTCATTTACAGGAATTAGTGACCAGGACTGTAATAATAGCAAGATTGTGGTGATAATTTTTGGATAATTAGTGCTGTGCGTAGAAATCGAGGTAGCCTCACTGTGTGTGTGGCAGCCACTCTTGTTTTGCTCACCATACTAGCTTAGTGGTTCGCTATGGTGAACACATATGTACCAATGTACATATACTGTATGTACATATATATACAATGTGTGTATACAGTGTAATAACGACAACAGGAGTATGTTGAGAGGAGCTATTTTGGTGAGGGAGGTGACGTCGTAATTGTAGCGTCATCGGCTGTCTGCTGTGTGATTTCTCATGCAGTGTATGGTGGCCACTGTACTGTTTGGAGACAATACCAGGTTACTTGCATAGTTCTGGTGAATAAAACATGTAGATAGGTATATGTAACATATGTAAATAGTGTAATGAAAACAGCAACAGTACGGTGGGAGAAGGGCTAATGGCGAGTACGATGTTGGAGGGGAGAGGGAGGACTGGCTGACTGGGTGTGGCAGCTCACACTCGCAGAGTTCTGAGTGTGTTTATGATGTGTGTATATAGTGTGTGACAGTGTATATGTGTAAATGTGTTGTAAATATACATAAATGAACATGAAACATTTGTGTGAATAACAGCATGGTGGGAGGAGGGGTGATGACGAGTACGATGTTGGAGGAGAGAGGGAGGACTGGCTGGCTGGGTGTGGCAGTTCACACTCGTGAAGTTCTGAGTGTGTTTATGGTGTGTGTATATAGTGTTTGATACTGTACAGTGTGTAAATAGATTGTATATATACATAAATTAGCATGATATATTGGAAATATGTGCCGGATATGTGTACACATGTGTCATGCATGTAACACAGTGTCTTCGGACACTACGGATGTTCTACTGCCATAATATAGTGTATGTGTTCATTATACATAGGATTGGCATGTAAAACAAATAGAATGTATTTGGAACTGTGCGCAGAAAATTAACAAAAATATATTCGTGGCAGCGCGCACATCCTGCCCCGGGCGCCCTACTAACCCCGGGAGCATACGCCACGGGTGAACGGGGAATGATGATGTCATGCGCCAATTTACGAGCCCCATAGCAGCCAAAGTACAATTTTGACTTTAAGTTACTATACCCATACTCTGGGAAGGGTTTTTGACACTTTCAAAACAAAAAATATTTTTTCCAGAGAATTTATTTTCTGCGCACTGGGGGGGGGGGGGGTGCCATATTTGGAAGCCGTGCAGTTGAGGGGTTAATATCCAGCTCTGTTGTTTATAAACAACAGGGGTCCATCAAGGAACATATAATCTCTTCTCACAACCAGACCATCACAAGAGAAATCTTAACAAATAACACAGAAATCATCGATAGACACAGCGATAGCAGGAGGCTCGACATCTGTGAGGCACTACACATCAAAAAGTCAACACCAGCAATCAACAACCTGTTAATACACAACTATATTCTATCCACTTCAAGACTCTGAACCAATATAGAAGCATCAAGAGGAAGTGGTGATGCTATGGGCCAATAGGCCTTCTGCAGTTACCTCCATTCTTATATTTTTATACCCATTGGTTCGTGTTCTGTCTTGGGTAAATGTCAATCACCTCACCCAAAAATTTTATATCACCTCACCCAAATGCGAGTATAAATATGGATATGTTTATAGGTTACAGTTGTGTGTGTAAACTAAAGTCTTTGAAAATGTAGTAATTTATTAAGAAATGCATTCAACCGTCCCGTCACATTAGAAATAAAAATGAATTTTGGAGTACTGATTTTTCAATTACCATCAACAGTGAAAAGAAACATAAGATATATTGAGAAAATTCGTGTTGGAATTATTAATCTTACCTTTTCGGTCATATTTAACAACATATGTTTACAAGAGAGACTGCTACCAAAATATACTAATATGTATGTATGTATGTATATATATATATATATATATATATATATATATATATATATATATATATATATATATATATATATATAAATAAAACACACACGTTAGTATTGAGGAGAGACTAGAGGTGTTAAACATGCCATAACTAGAAGAAAAGAGAAAAAGAGGTGATATGATGACCACTTACAAAATACTAATAGGAATCGACCAAATTGACAAAGGGGAATTCCTGAAAGCAGCAACTTCAGGAACAAGAGGACACAGATTCAAGCTAAGGAAACAAAGGGGCTGAAAAAATATTAGATGGTTTTCCTTTGCAAACACAGCGATAGATGGTTAAAACAAGCTAAGTGAGATGGTAGTGGAGGCCAAGACTGTCAGTAGTTTTAAAGCGTTATACGACAAAAAATACTGGGAAGACGGACACCATGAGCGTAGCTCTCATCCTGTAACTACACTTAGGTAATTATACACAAATACACACACATTATAATAAGAACTGAGAATATAAAAATATATCTAAACACATGTATTCAGAAAATTCTTCTTTTTGAATCTCGTGAACCATTGCATATCTGTTCATAGTCTAAACTCTTAAATAAGTAATCACAGATGTTTTTGCTAATTTGTAGCCTGTGTTGTTTCACTTTTATGTATTTTGTTAATAAATTTTCTTAAATTAATGTACATATTTTATTTAAATTGATGTATATATCTTTCCATAGAGTTATTACTGTACTTTTATTATTTATCACCTTTTTTTATTTCAGATTGTCATAGAGAAAATCTAAGTGATGGGTAACTTACCCAAGTTCATTGTCATTGTGAATATGTCCATGTTGCAATTGTTTTGTAAAACTTTATTTTTATAAAATTAAAATGATTGAGTCAGATTTATTTTTTTATCCTTAACCCTTTAACTGCGCAACGCGCCTCCGGGTATTTGTAATTTTCACGTTTTATTCAAAATGGCCGCGGCTATATGGGGTTCACATCAGCTTCCTCAGGGCTCATGTAAACAGACACCATCTTAAAAAAAATCGTGGCCCACATTCCTGGGTGTGAGAGCCTCGGTACTGAGTGAGCAACCAAGGCCAGCTCACGCAGCATGAGCTCGCAGCACTGCTGTTCAGGTTGTGACCACAGCATCGCCTAATAATGTCAAAAAATATATATAACTTGTATTATTTAGCCATGGTAGTATTACAGAAGACCCTGAGTGTGATAATGACTGTTTACAATGTTCAAATAGTGATTCAATGCTGCTCACGATGTTCACAGCATTATTTCATCCATCTAGGAATCTTCAAACGACTTCTTAGGTTCCTTTACAAAATAAACTTTGTGGTTAATTATGTATTTACAGGATTTAGTGACCAGTATTGTGATAACAGCAGTGTTGTGGTGATAATAAGCACTGTGCATAGTATTGTGGGAGGAGGAATTGTGGTGAGGGAGCGAGGGTGAGAATTGAGGTAGCCTCACTGTGTGTGCCAGCCACTCTTGTTTTGCTCATTATACTAGCTTAGTGGTTCGCTATGGTGAACACATATGTACATGGGTATACACAATGTGTATATACCCATGTACATATGTGCATAGTATTGTGGTGAGGGAGAGAATCAAGGTAGCCTCACTGCGTGTGGCAGCCACTCTTGTTTTGCCCATCATACTAGCTTAGTGGTTCACTATTGTGAACACATATGTACATGTGTATATACAATATGTGTATATACCTATGTACATATGTGCGTAGTATTGTGGGAGGAGGAATTGTAGTGAGGGAGAGAAACGAGGTAGCCTCTGTGTGTGGCAGCCACTCTTTGTTTTGCTCATCATACTAGCTTAGTGGTTCACTATGGTGAACACATATGTACATGGGTATATACAATGTGTGTACATACCCATGTACATATGTGCATAGTATTGTGGGAGGAGGAATTGGGGTGAGGGAGCGTGGGAGAGAATCGAGGTAGCCTCACTGTGTGTGATAGCCACTCTTGTTTTGCTCATCATACTGAGTGGTTTGCTATGGTGAACACATTTGTACATGGGTATATACAATGTGTGTATATAGTGTAGTAACAGTGACAGTAGTATGTTGGGAGGAGCTATTTTGGGAAGGTAGGTGACGTAATCGTAGTGTCGTCTGCTGGCTTGCTGTGTGATTTCTCATGCAGTGTATGGTGGCCACTGTAAAGTTTGGACACAATACCGGCTTACTTGCATAGTTCTGGTGAATAAAACATGTAGATAGGTATACATAACATTTATAAATAGTGTAATACAAACAGTAACAGTATGGTGAGAGGAGCAATGTTGGCGAGTAAGATGTTGGAGGAGTAAGGGTGTGGCAGCTGACACTCGCAGAGTTCTGAGTATGTTGATGGTGAATGTATATAGTGTGTAAATAGACTGTATATATACATAAATTAGCATGATACCATGGAAATATGTGCCAGATATGTGCACATGTGTCATGCACGTAACACAGTGACTTCGGACAGTACAGATATTCTACTGCCATAATATAGTGTACGTGCTCATTATACATAGGACTGGCACGTAAAAGCATATAAAATGTATTTGGAACTGTGTGCAGAAAATGAACAAAAATATATTCGCTGCAACTCGCAAAGCCTACCCCTACTGGCCCCGGGGGCGTATGCCATGGGCGACCAGGGAATGATGACGTCATGCACGAACTTACAGACCCCATAGCAGCCAAGGTAGATACAATTTCAACCTTCTGTTACTATACTTATACTCAGGGAAGGGTTTTTGACAGTTTAAAAACAAAAGATTTTTTTCCAGAGGTATTATTTCCTGCGCAAGGGGGGGTGTGGGTGTGAGGGTGTCATATTTGGAGGCTGCACAGTTAAAGGGTTAATATGATTTGGTGGAATATCTTACAATTCTTAACAATCGTTCAGGAGCTTCAGGATGCATTAGTTATGGTACCACAGACACCCGCAAAACTACCAGACCTCTGAAATTGTGTGGGTTCATCAGGACCCGAATCTGGTGTGCGTAGAAAATGCAGATGAAGCAAAAACTGTGTATCTTGAAAGAAAGAAAATATGGAATTTGTGATCTGCTTGATGTCAACAAACGGAGCTCTAGTATACCAACACTCCTGCAGATAGCAGTTCAGATCACCCATTTGGTCCATAGGGTCCATCTGCTCATTCAATTCTTTAACATGCCTGGTACCTAACATCTGTCACTGCAAGCCCCATAATTATTCTTGAAAGGAACTTAACAGTTGCTCCCTGTAACTAAATCACAGAGGAATCTTCAGACACATGCTGGAGGGGGTGACAGGGACACTTCCGACATAGATGAAATATTTTCTAATTAACAAAGATTAGGGCTTTAATCAGAGGCAATGTGTATGACTGGAAGAGTGTTACTAACAGAGTACCACAGGGTTTAGTTCTTGCACAAGTAATGTTCGTCATCTACATAAGCAACCAGAAGGAATGGAGAATTATATGAACATTTCTGGGGGTAGCCCCTACGGCTGCTCGGAGCTATTCAGGCTGATAGGAATAGTCCTAACGTTTGCCATCAGTCGATGTGGGTGGAGTTCTAGGCCTACCAGGGACCACGGCCAAAACCGGGCCCCCTCAGAGAGGCACGAAGAGCAATGACTTATAGAAATCCACATGTGATTTTGGAGCATTCTATACCTGCCATCGACTGGGACAGGCATCCAGAAAGGTAAGCACCCCAAAACAAACCCCTATTCTGGTGAAACCAATGAAAATAACGAAACAAGTGGACAAAACTCCCCCAAGGGAAAACGAGCAAGCAAGCATGACATCTCACAAGCTGCACCGCATGTCTGCACAGCTCGCCCCTCCCTGGGAGGGGGAAGGGGGAGTCCCAGAACCCCCGCGCCGGCGATCCACACCTCGATTCCTCAGCTGATGGGATAAGGCTTAGTCATTGTGGCTCCAGCTCCAGATTCTCTTTGTGCTGTGTCTGGATTCAGTACTTCTTTCCGGTGGTGTGCGTGCTGGCAGAAATATTCCAGGGTACTCGGGCTGCATACACTTAGAGCTAATTTCCCTAAGTGCCCTGTAAGTACCGTCCTAGGGGCTTTGGGTTACATTGCACAAGTCACCTTTGGTCTACCTATGTTGGTCTTTCGCTGCTTGGCGATTGATCGCCCCGAGTGTTTGGGTGATTCCTCCCTTATTTGCCTTGGGGTAAGTGGTAGTTTTTACACTGGTAGGGGTGCGGGGTACTGTGTAGCTAGTTATCACATATAACAGCAGCCAGCTCTGTTCATTCTGGGTACGCTGCCCTCTTGCGAGGGTTTACTTTAATTTTTGTTTTTGCCTGGCAGGGGGGGGGGGGTATCTGCCTTGGTGTACCTTCTCCTTTATTTGTTTGTGTTTGATGGTACCCCCTGCTTCACCCTCATGAGTGGACATGTCCCGAAGGTTCAGTTTTAGCAGTATTGGTTGTAGCTTCGGTGCCGGTTAGCAGAAACTTGCCTGGGTAAACCCTTAGCAGACCCAGTCCAGGGGCCCTGGAAAACCCTGCTGGGTGCTCGGGTCCATTGAATGTAACCCCTGAGTTTTCTCTTGGTTTTTGCGAGTTTAAGGGTTGCTCTGTCCCCTTGTTTCAGGCGGACGCTCATTGTTTTTGCCTCCGTCATGCTGCCTGTTGGGTCGGTGACACATTCGACCCAGAGTCCTGCGAGCTTTGTTGCTTGCTTATGGCTCAGTTTGCCCAATCTGATGATTATATTATGTGGGTGCAGGCAGCTCGCGCTTTACAGGATAGGTTTGGGTTGTTGCAGCGCGCTAGGTTGGTTGCTTCGCCGGATGCCCAAAGGCTGCTCCGTTTTTTTTTTATAGGGACCCAGATTTGGGGGGTATTGGTCGCTTTGGCCTTGGTTTTGTCCACGTCCCCCTCGTTCTTCTCCTGCTGTGGTTCATTCAGTTCCCTTCCTCCCTGCTTCCGGCTCCTAAGCATCTGAGGGCTTCAGGGTCGGGGCAGGGTTTAAAGGTTTCTGAGACTCGGGCAGTATCGGGGGGGTTGCCTCTTCCGGGGTGGCTGCGGAGGCATTCGAGTTCGTTCCTCCTGCTGTAGCTCCGGGGTCTGACCAGTGGGCCCATGCTCTTCCTGCTACTTCGGCTGCCCCGGCTTTTTCTTGTGAGGCCGGGGCTTTGGAGGACGACTCGGCCCCGGGGCCTGACGTGGAGGTTCCCGGGGTTGGGAAGGAGTAAGTAATTATCAAAAGAAGGCACCGAACCGGGAAGGCTATGTAGCACCATCAAATGTGCTGAATAATCAGAGGATGCTAAATATCACCAAGGATGCCAATACGAGAACAGAAACGCATAGGGTGAATGATATCAAAAGTATCCGATTCACCAAGAATTCTATCAAGGGACAAGTGACCGCGAGGGACGGTCGGAAAGCAAGACACAGGCTTGTCTTGGAAGTCAGGACATTCGACAAGGATATGCACGACGGTAAGAAATAAGGAGCTGGGCGGCACTAAATTAAGTGACTGTGAGTTAAGCGAGTATGGGCAAGACGCAACCGCGCTAGAGCCGTTTCCCACCGCCAGTTACGGTGGCAGGAGGAGGAAGGCGACGGGGACACACAACACTTTGCTCTTCAACAAGTCACTTGAACTCCAAACCTTCCCAGATATTCTAAAAAAAGCGAGAGTAACGCCTGTCCACAAATGTGGTAATCTCACAGATGTTAACAACTACAGACCTACATCTATCCTGCCAAACTTGTCAAAAAATTTTGAAAAACTAATCTATAAGCAGCTTTACTCATATCTAGCCAAACTCAATATACTTAGCCCTTGCCAATATAGCTTCAGACCCAAAAAAAGCACTAACGATGCACTTATTAGTATGCTTAACTCGATTCATACAGCTCTTGATAAAAATGAGTTCTCTGTTGGGTTGTTTGTGGACCTGCGTAAAGCTTTTGACACTGTCAAGCACCAAAACCTTCTTCTTAAATTACATCATTATGGAGTCAGAGGACACTCCCTACAATACCTCAAATCCTACCTTACTGACAGGCTCCAATATGTTTCTGTGAATAATACAATTTCTCGTACCCTACCCATCAACATTGGTGTTCCCCAGGGCAGCATACTTGGCCCTCTCCTCTTTCTCATCTACATTAATGACCTTCCAAATGCCTCCCAACACCTCAAACCAATTCTATTTGCTGACGACACAACCTTCATTTACTCCAGTCCTGATCCCCTTGCTCTAAATGCCACAGTAAATACTGAGCTAAATAAAGTCCATCTGTGGCTAACTGCCAACAAACTCACCCTTAACATTGACAAAACCTTTTATATTCTGTTTGGCAATAAATCCTCTAATCAAATAAATCTCAAAATAAACAATACCCAAATTTGTAACAAATTAGATGGCAAATTCCTTGGCATTCTCATTGACCACAAGCTTAATTTCCAGGGACACATTCTAAACATATCAAAAAAAGTTTCAAAAACTGTGGGCATTCTTTCTAAGATCAGATATTATGTACCACGCCCTGCCCTGGTGACTCTCTATTACTCCCTTATCTATCCATATCTCAACTATGGTATTTGTGCTTGGGGCTCTACTACCCAAAATCACTTACGTCCTCTAATTACTCAACACAAAGCTGCTATTAGGACAATATCCAATTCTGGCCCCAGACATCACTCGGTACCCCTACTTAAATCTCTGAATATGTTAGACATTAAGTCACTGCACATTCTCTCATGTGTATTATACATATATAAAACGCTAAACTATAATGCCAATCCTGATCTCAAAAGCTTCATAGAAGGTTGTATCAGAACCCATGAGCATCACACCAGAAATAAATACAGTTTTGATATTCCTAGAGTACGACTTAATCAAACTAGAAATTTGCTCTACAAATCAAGGGGCCCAGAATGTGGAATGACCTTCCCAACCATGTTAAAGACTGTACCTCTCTCAACCAGTTTAAGTTAAAAGCGAAGCTATACCTAATAAATTCCCTGTAACCTACCTTACCCTTCTATTGTCAACCAATGTCTGTTTTTTTCTTTAAAGAGCGCTGTTTGTCGACATAATTGTATTAGTGCTGCTTTTTCATCTATGTTTTCATTTCTTGTTTTCATTCTACTCATTATGCTCAATTAGTATTAAGCGTGTCATTTAAGTTTATCATGCCCGAAACGCTTTGCGTAATAGTGGCTTTAGGCATTGTATGTACTAGCTATACCTACAAGTCAAACAATCCTTGTAAATATTTATTGTATGTATGTACCTTACCTAAATAAAATTGTATTGTATTGTATTGTATTGTACTTAAGAATACGCAGTTTGTTACCAACAACCCTGCCAACAGGCAAGGACGTAAGAATGAATAACTGGATAAAAGTCGGAAAAGTCGGATGCTGCCTCTCTAGCGGCAGCATCCGCACGCTCATTTAAAGAAACACCACATGGCTGGGAACCCAGCAAAACTCTACGAATTTAAATTTACTGGAGATAAGAAACAGCCAATGTTAAATCTCGACGACTACCGGATGGACAGGATTAGAGGACCCGAGAGCCATGAGGGCATTACGAGAGTGCCCTCATGGGCACTCTCACACAGAGGAACACAGCACATTAAAGAAGGTCAGGGTTAGGCGGCATGGGTAAACTGAGCAAAGATGGAGGGAAGGGAGAGGGAGAGCAGACCAGAGGCAGACGAGCAGGTTCCGGAGGAGGAGGCAACCGAAAGGAGCAGTTAAGGACAGCAGGAGGAGGAGGAGGAGGAGCAGAAAGAGGGGAGCGCACTTCAGCAACTATTAATTAATTAATTAATTAATTAATTAATTTATTTATTTATTTATTTATTTATTTATTTATTTATTTATGCATATGCAAGAAGGTACATAGATATTGTGAGGATACATAATATGGTAATTACATTCTTGTAAAGCCAATAGTACGCGCAGCGTTTCGGGCAGGTCCTTAATCTAAGAAAATTTTGTAGGTAAATTCTTGCAAAATTTATAAAAAATGATAAGTTACAAGGCAAGAAAAAAAAGATGAGAGAAAATTGTAGGTATATTAAAGCACATAGCTCAGATTGATTGCAATGACAGCTTGAATGGTAGTTGACAAAAATTGTCACAATACAGCATATGGCTAGCACATAAAAGAAGACAGCAATGAACACAATGATAAGGTTGTTTGGGTTAAATACATAAAATTTAGGAGATTGGATAACACTAGGTACAGAGCAAACTTAAAGCTCAGTGTAGGAAACTAAGAAGAAGAAATTAGGTACTTTTTGATTTTGCTTTTAAATAAGGCAAAAGTTTTACAGTTTTTCAATTCACTACGGAGTGAGTTCCATAGACTAGGTCCCTAATTAGCACTTTCGTGCCATCTTCACTTGGATGTACGGGCGGTTTATTTAAGCGCTTGTGGGATCACGACGTACATTTACGGTCCGTGTTATAGTGGGTATATACTACTCGATCGACTTGGGGTTTGTATGAATATGTTTGTCATTAAATTTCCGTTTTCTCTAATAGGCACAGTGCCTATTTGAGAAAACGGCATTGTATTGTAACTTAGAGGAGAGACTATTGAGTTAGTGACACAACGAGGGTAATCGCCCACTCCACACACTCTTGTGTTGGCCGCGATCATGATTCTACATTTATATGCATATGTCTGTGTAGAAAATTTTATTTCGAGTTCAGTGATATAAAATGTAACGCTGTATGACTAATGTGGAGCTGACAACAAACAAATAAGTATGAACATTTTGTAGCTGTTTGGGCGTACAGCGAGACGGCGAGTGATCTACGTTTTTATTTATTTCGTGGTGGAATAGTTAATGCTTTTGGTTACATTTTATACATATAATCTTGTAGAGAATTTTATTGCCAACACATTGATACCAAAAGGAAATACGTAGCTTGAGAATTGGTGTCAGGAGAGTGAAAAGATTACACACTGTTTGGTGTTTACGCTCGAGAAAAAAACGCCGCGCGCACAATACCTTGAGGTTACCTTGAGGTGCTTCCGGGGCTTAGCGTCCCCGCGGCCCGGTCGTCGACCAGGCCTCCTGGTTGCCGGACTGATCAACCAGGCTGTTGGACGCGGCTGCTCGCAGCCTGACGTATGCGCAGAGTTTTTTCGCGGGTACCGGGTGCATCAAAGTGGTGGTGTGGTGATAATGGGTCCTATTACATCTGTCCAGGGAGAGTTTCAGAGCATGGTTTGCATTTAAGAACAGGGTTTTGTAAATGTAGTTGACACAAGAGAATGTGTGGAGGGAGTTAATATTTAGCAAGTTTACCCCATCAGTTTGCTGCTGCCATATCAACAAGTCTACCCCATCTGCTGTATACATCTCTGCTGCTACCATGCTAAACAATTCTAAGCTCGGCAAGGCCGTAAAGAATGATAGCACACCTATCAGGATGAACCCAACCAGCCAAGCTAGCAACAGGAATAATGCGGCTGTCTCCCCCTTAGGGGCTACCGGGGGGAGTACCGACCCTCCCTGCGTCAACAATAACAAACCTTCTCAGCTGATTGAAGCGTCGTCACTGACTCGAGCCTTACAACAGTTATGTAACCATATGGAGCAACTTAAACGAGCTGCCTCCCCATGTACTGACTTTAAGCGTCCCGCTGATAATCCATGGCTCAGATTATTGACTCAAATACATGATGACCAAAAGTCTATAATCCGAGAGCAGTCGGACCTGATAATGAAGCTTCAGAGTGATGCTTTGGCAATGCACAAGGCTAACCAAGATCTGTCTGCCAGAGTCGGCCACCTCGAACATGAATTAAGCTCTCTTCGGATCTCGGTTACTAACTTTAAACCAGCAGAAACCTCTAAGAAGCAAGAAGAGATGTTACAAAAGTTAGAGAACCACTTTAACTCCCTACAACAGCAACAAACTGCAACCCAAGACGAATCAGACCAACTTAAGCTCCTTGATTCTGTCATCATCTCATCACAGGATTTTCCCCATGAAACTGACAGAGAAGACTGTACTGCCATCGTGATCCAGGAATTGCGTACTAAGTTGAATTATTCAATCGAAGCAAGAGACATTAAGTCAGCTTATAGAGTGGGTACCAAATCATCTGGTGCAAACAACAGAAGGATACGCGTGAAGTTGGATAGCTGCTCCCGCAAGTCAGACCTTATCACTGCTGCAGTCGCTAGGAAATCCAAGGTTTATGTGAACGAATGTCTTACCAGATTCAGACAAAATCTCTTATTTAAACTACGTGGAATTCGCAATAGATCCACTGCTATTAAACATTGTTTTGTGCGCGATGGTAAAATAATAGCTAGGAAGACTGACTCTGGAAAAACTTATGTCATAACCACTGAGGCACACCTCACTTCTTTCCTGGATGACTGTGGGATATCAGCTGAATAACCAGAACATAATTTGTAGTCTCACATACAACCAAAGTGTACTTAAGCTCTGCCTTTCCTTTCCAAAGGTGTTTATTTTTATTTTTATTTTAATTTTTACTTTATTTTTTGTTTGTCATCTTTGCCTGTTTTATACTCTTAATTATTTGTTCTTAGTTAATCCCCTTGTCACTAAACCTAGGGCTTTTTATTACCCTGTTAATTAACCATTACTAAGCTAATTATCTTCAAGATCATTTTTTTATGATTATTATTATTTTTCTTATTATTTTTTATTTTACATTTATATTGTCAGTCTCTACTGATTTTTGTGTTTTATTTTATGTAACTTCTGTGTCCTCCCTGGCTATCTATTGGATCTTTATTTTACTTCTAAATTGTTACTATTTTATTGTATCTGCTTTTATTCTTGTGTTTTGCTTTATCGTGTATCTTGTATCGTGATCCCTCTGCATCTCTATGCACACTGATATTGATCCTGATCAAAATCTTCTGTCTCATATCTACACCAACCAGCACATTGATCATCATTATTGCAAGTATTTCACAGCACACCAGGCTAAAAACAAACTTCAAAATAGCACCTATCTATCAGTTTATAACCAAAATGTTAGATCACTTGGTAAACATTTTGACGATTTAAATGCACTACTCACAGCACTAGGTACTAACCTATCGTTCATTATTTTAACAGAAACTTGGCTAAATAAAGACTATACCCAACTCTACAACTTAGCTGGTTATAAAGCCATTCATAACTGTAGGCCTAATAAAAAAGGTGGTGGCACAGCTATATATTACCGAGATACATTTATCTGCAACAGTGTTATTAGTGACAGAGATGACTACTGTGAATATACTTTTGCTCAGTTTACAATTAAATCCCTTAAATCCTCTTTGACTATTGGAGCCATCTATAGATTTCCTAATACTAACATAGCTTCTTTCTCAGACAACCTAAGGAATCTTATTATAAACAACAATCTCAACAAAAACCACATCATTCTGGGAGGAGACTTTAATATTGACCTGGGTCAACAAAACTGCTCTCAAGTTGACTATTTCCTTAACAGCATGAACTCCTGTATGCTAATCCCCACTATCACCAAACCTACCCGAGTCACTCAAACATCAGCCACTACTTTGGACCACATATGGACAAACATAACAGCTCCCCTTGTATCTGGTATAATCTACGACAGAACAACTGACCACTATCCTACCTTTCTCATAGTGAACATGGACATAACACCACCAAAAAGCAAGAAATTTTCATTTAGGCTACACAGTGAATCAGCTTTAGACAATCTTACAGAGGCACTTCACAATATTAACTGGGATTCTGAATTCATTAATACCCATGATATAAATTCATTAGCTAACCTCTTCCTCTCCAAAACTCTAAGCCTCTACAACCTTCATTGTCCCCTTCTTACAAAGCAAGTAACTGACAAAAGATTAAACAATCCATGGCTCACAAATGGCATTCTCAACTCAATCAACAAGAAACATGAATATGAAAAGAAAGTTAGGATTGGCCTAGTTTCAAGGGAAGTAGCTAAAAGGTACTCATCAATGCTTACCAGTATCATAAGAAAGGCAAAACTTGCATATTATGTGAATAGATTCAATGAAGCAAAAGGTAACATGAAAAACACTTGGAAAACTATCTCTAGTATCCTAGGAACTAAACAACACTCACATAACCAAATAAAACTCTACAAGGATGGGGATATACCGTCAACTGATTTAGAAATGGCAAATGAATTTAATAGTTTCTTTTCATCGGTTGGTGCTAATCTTGCCAGTAAAATCCCACAGACTCAGACACATATTAACACATATCTCTCAGGCAGCTATCCAAACTCTCTTCTCCTTTCACCAATCAGCCCGGCAGATGTTGTGTCCATCATACACTCTCTAAAAACCAAGGCAGGGAACACCAGTGAAATTCCGTCCATTGTGTACAAGAGAGCCTCCCATGCCCTTGCCCCACCCATAGCACTACTGTTCAACAAATCTATAGAGTGTCACACCTTCCCTGATATCCTCAAAAAAGCAAGAGTAACGCCAGTCCATAAAGGAGGCAATCCGGCGGACATAAACAATTATAGACCAATATCAAATCTACCCATTCTATCAAAAATATTTGAAAAAATTATTTACAAACAGCTCTATTCCTACCTCGTAAAATTCGACATACTCAGCCCCTGCCAGTTTGGCTTCCGGTCCCAAAAGAGTACCAATGATGCAATCATTAGTCTCCTTGACATTATCTACTCAGCCCTTGACAAAAATGAGTTTCCGATTGGACTCTTCATTGACCTAAGAAAAGCCTTTGATACTGTTAATCACAACTACCTCTTATTTAAACTCCAGTATTATGGAATCCGAGGCCTTGCCCTTGACTACATCCGATCCTATCTTAGTGACAGACACCAATATGTAACCATCAATGATACAACTTCTTCCACTCTACCAATTACCGTTGGAGTGCCACAGGGCAGCATCTTAGGACCTCTTCTATTTCTTATATATATAAACGATCTGCCTAATGTCTCTAATATTCTCAAACCTATATTGTTTGCTGACGATACTACCCTTATCTACTCAAACCTCAACCCACATACACTAAATAATGTTGTGAATAATGAATTAAAAAAAGTCCACTTATGGATGTCAACGAACAAACTAACATTAAACATCGAAAAGACTTACTACATCTTATTTGGAAACAAATCATCAAATGCAATTCAGCTACAGATAGACAACATTAACATCAGTAATAAAAATGATGGCAAGTTTCTTGGCCTATTCCTAGACAAGAGACTCAACTTCAGCACCCACATTCAACACATAACTAAGAAAGTCTCTAAGACAGTTGGTATACTCTCCAAAATCAGATATTATGTTCCTAACTCTGCTCTCCTCTCACTATATTATGCACTAATCTACCCCTATCTTAATTATGGTATCTGTGCATGGGGGTCTACCACTGCAAACCACCTTAAGCCCATCATCACACAGCAAAAATCTGCTATCAGAATAATAACTAACTCTGCTTTCAGACAACACTCAGCTCCCTTGTTTAAATCTCTAAACTTGCTAAATATTAACTCCCTCCACACATTCTCTTGTGTCAACTACATTTACAAAACCCTGTTCTTAAATGCAAACCATGCTCTGAAACTCTCCCTGGACAGATGTAATAGGACCCATTATCACCACACCAGAAATAAATATCTCTTTGATATCCCCAGGGTCAAACTTAATCTGTGTAAACACTCTATGCAAATTAAGGGACCTAGTCTATGGAACTCACTCCCTAGTGAATTGAAAAACTGTAAAACTTTTGCCTTATTTAAAAGCAAAACCAAAAAGTACCTAACTTCATCTATTTAGTTTCCTACACTGAGCTTTAATTTGCTCTGTACCTAGTGGTACCCAATCTCCTAATTTTTATGTAATATCAAACAACCTTATCATTGTGTTCATTGCTGTCTTCTTTTATGTGCTAGCCATATGCTGTATTGTGACTACCAATTTTTGTCAACTACCATTCAAGCTGTCATTGCAATCAATCTTATATTGTTTCTGCTGTATTGTGCCTACCAATTTGTTGTCAACTACCATTTTAAGCTGTCATTGCAATCAATCATAGCTACCTATGTGCTTTAATATACTGTACCTATAATTTTCTCTCATCTTTTTTTTTTTTCATTCCATGTAATCTGTTATCATTTTTTTGTCTATAAATTTTGCAAGTATTTACCTCCTTAAAATTTTCTTAGATTAAGGACCTGCCCGAAACGCTGCGCGTGCTAGTGGCTTTACAAGACTGTAATTACCATAATTGTATCCTCACATTCCTTATGTACATTCTTGTATATGTATAAATAAATAAAAATAAATAGGGATTTAAACAAGGGAGCTGAGTGTTGTCTGAAGGCAGAGTTAGTTATTATTCTGATAGCAGATTTTAGCTGTGTGATGATGGGCTTAAGGTGGTTTGCAGTGGTAGACCCCCATGCACAGATACCATAATTAAGATAGGGGTAGATTAGTGCATAATATAGTGAGAGGAGAGCAGAGTTAGGAACATAATATCTGATTTTAGAGAGTATACCAACTGTCTTAGAGACTTTCTTAGTTATGTGTTGAATGTGGGTGCTGAAGTTGAGTTTCTTGTCTAGGAATAGGCCAAGAAACCTTACATCATTTTTATTACTGATGTTAATGTTGTCTATCTGTAGCTGAATTGCAATTGATGATTTGCTTCCAAATAAGATGTAGTAAGTCTTTTCTATGTTTAATGTTAGTTTGTTAGTTGACGTCCATAAGTGGACTTTTTAAATTCATTATTCACAACATTATTTAGTGTATGTGGGTTGAGGTCTGAATAGATAAGGGTAGTATCGTCAGCAAACAATATAGGTTTAAGAATATTAGAGACATTAGGCAGATATATATATATATATATATATATATATATATATATATATATATATATATATATATATATATATATATATATATATATATATATATATAAGACATTAGGCATATCGTACCTAGTAGCCAGAACGCACTTCTCAGCCTACTATGCAAGGCCCGATTTGCCTAATAAGCCAAGTTTTCATGAATTAATATATTTTCTCTAATTTTTTTCTTATGAAATGATAAAGCTACCCATTTCATTATGAATGAGGTCAATTTTTTTTATTGGAGTTAAAATTAACGTAGATATATGACCGAACCTAACCAACCCTTCCTAACCTAACCTAACCTATCTTTATAGGTTAGGTTAGGTTAGGTAGCCGAAAAAGCTAGGTTAGGTTAGGTTAGGTAGTCGAAAAACAATTAATTCATGATAACTTGGCTTATTAGGCAAATCGGGCCTTGCATAGTAGGCTGAGAAGTGCGTTCTGGCTACTAGGTACGACATGCAGATATTTATATATATATATATATATATATATATATATATATATATATATATATATATATATATATATATATATATATATATAATATATATATATATATATATATATATATATATATATATATATATATATATATATATATATTGTTTCGTGTCCTGTCTTGTGTTAAAAGTTTATTTTCACCTCATCCAAAAGTATTGTAATATATATATATATATATATATATATATATATATATATATATATATATATATATATATATATATATATATATATATATATATATATATATATATATATATATATATATATATATATATATATATATATGACCGAAAAAGTAAGATTAATAATTCTAACACGAATTTTCTCGATCTTTCTTACGTTTCTTTTCACTGTTGATGGTAATTCAAAAATCAATTCTCCAAAATTCATTTTTATTTCTAGTCTGACGCGACACTTGAGCGCGTTTCGTAAAACTTATTACATTTTCAAAGACTTTAGTTTACACACACACACACACAACTTTAACTGAATAGAGCTTAAACATCTTCGAGTTTTTATACCTACATTTGGGTGAGGTGACATGTTACAATTTGTTTTGGATGAGGTGAAAATAAACTTTTAACACAAGACAGGACACGAAACAATGGGTATTAAAGTTAGGTAACTGCAGAAGGCCTATTTTTATTGGCCCATATTTCTTGATGCATCTATATTGGAGCGGAGTCTTTAAGTGGGTAGAATATAGTTGTGCATTAATTGGCTGTTGATTGCTGGTGTTGACTTCTTGATGTGTAGTGCCTCGCAGACGTCAAGCCGCCTGCTATCGCTGTATCTATCGATGATTTCTGTTGTTTGCTAAGATTTCTCTGGTGATGGTTTGGTTGTGGGAAGAAACTATATGTTCCTTAATGGAGCCCTGTTGCTTATGCATCGTTAAATGCCTGGAAAGAGATGTTGTTGTCTTGCCTATATACTGAGTTTTTTGAGGCTTACAGTCCCCAAGAGGGCATTTGAAGGCATAGACGACGTTGGTCTCTTTTAAAGCGTTCTGCTTTGTGTCTGGAGAGTTTCTCATGAGTAGGCTGGCCGTTTTTTTGGTTTTATAGTAAATTGTCAGTTGTATCTTCTGATTTTTGTCTGTAGGGATAACGTTTCTACTAACAATATCTTTCAGGACCCTTTCCTACGTTTTATGGGCTGTGGAAAAGAAGTTCCTGTAAAATAGTCTAATAGGGGGTATAGGTGTTGTGTTAGTTGTCTCTTCAGAGGTTGCATAGTGTAGATTAGTTTCCTTAGTGTATCTACACTAAGGAAACAAACATAGGAATGTGCCTGAATGCCGTGGTAGTGGCGGGGTGTGAGGCGTGGTAGTGGCGGGGTGTGAGGCGTGGTAGTGGTGTGGTGTGAGGCGTGGTAGTGGCGGGGTGTGAGGCGTGGTAGTGGTGGGGTGTGAGGCGTGGTAGTGGTGTGGTGTGAGGCGTGGTAGTGGTGGGGTGTGAGGCGTGGTAGTGGTGTGGTGTGAGGCGTGGTAGTGGCGGGGTGTGAGGCGTGGTAGTGGCGGGGTGTGAGGCGTGGTAGTGGTGGGGTGTGAGGCGTGGTAGTGGCGGGGTGTGAGGCGTGGTAGTGGTGGGGTGTGAGGCGTGGTAGTGGCGGGGTGTGAGGCGTGGTAGTGGTGTGGTGTGAGGCGTGGTAGTGGTGGGGTGTGAGGCGTGGTAGTGGTGTGGTGTGAGGCGTGGTAGTGGCGGGGTGTGAGGCTTGGTAGTGGTGTGGTGTGAGGCGTGGTAGTGGCGGGGTGTGAGGCTTGGTAGTGGTGTGGTGTGAGGCGTGGTAGTGGCGGGGTGTGAGGCGTGGTAGTGGTGTGGTGTGAGGCGTGGTAGTGGCGGGGTGTGAGGCGTGGTAGTGGCGGGGTGTGAGGCGTGGTAGTGGTGGGGTGTGAGGCGTGGTAGTGGCGGGGTGTGAGGCGTGGTAGTGGCGGGGTGTGAGGCGTGGTAGTGGTGTGGTGTGAGGCGTGGTAGTGGTGGGGTGTGAGGCGTGGTAGTGGCGGGGTGTGAGGCGTGGTAGTGGTGTGGTGTGAGGCGTGATAGTGGCGTGGTGTGAGGCGTGGTAGTGGCGTGGTGTGAGGCGTGGTAGTGGCGTGGTGTGGTGTGAGGCGTGGTAGTGGCGGGGTGTGAGGCGTGGTAGTGGCGGGGTGTGAAGCGTGGTAGTGGCGTGGTGTGAGGCGTGGTAATGGCGTGGTGTGAGGCGTGGTAGTGGCGGGGTGTGAGGCGTGGTAGTGGCATGCTGTGAGGCGTGGTAGTGGCGGGGTGTGAGGCGTGGTAGTGGCGGGGTGTGAGGCGTGGTAGTGGCGTGCTGTGAGGCGTGGTAGTGGTGGGGTGTGAGGCGTGGTAGTGGTGTGGTGTGAGGCGTGGTAGTGGCGTGGTGTGAGGCGTGGTAGTGGCGGGGTGTGAGGCGTGGTAGTGGCGTGCTGTGAGGCGTGGTAGTGGCGGGGTGTGAGGCGTGGTAGTGGCGGGGTGTGAGGCGTGGTAGTGGCGTGCTGTGAGGCGTGATAGTGGTGGGGTGTGAGGCGTGGTAGTGGTGTGGTGTGAGGCGTGGTAGTGGCGGGGTGTGAGGCGTGGTAGTGGCGGGGTGTGAGGCGTGGTAGTGGTGTGGTGTGAGGCGTGGTAGTGGCGGGGTGTGAGGCTTGGTAGTGGCGGGGTGTGAGGCGTGGTAGTGGCGGGGTGTGAGGCGTGGTAGTGGCGGGGTGTGAGGCGTGGTAGTGGCGGGGTGTGAGGCGTGGTAGTGGCGGGGTGTGAGGCGTGGTAGTGGCGTGGTGTGAGGCGTGGTAGTGGCGTGGTGTGAGGCGTGGTAGTGGTGTGGTGTGAGGCGTGGTAGTGGCGGGGTGTGAGGCGTGGTAGTGGTGTGGTGTGAGGCGTGGTAGTGGCGGGGTGTGAGGCGTGGTAGTGGCGGGGTGTGAGGCGTGGTAGTGGCGGGGTGTGAGGCGTGGTAGTGGCGGGGTGTGAGGC
Source organism: Procambarus clarkii (assembly GCF_040958095.1). Taxonomy (NCBI): domain Eukaryota; kingdom Metazoa; phylum Arthropoda; class Malacostraca; order Decapoda; family Cambaridae; genus Procambarus; species Procambarus clarkii. The sequence goes on from NC_091193.1 coordinate 30,076,670, forward strand.
GTGGTAGTGGTGTGAGGCGTGGTAGTGGCGGGGTGTGAGGCGTGGTAGTGGCGGGGTGTGAGGCGTGGTAGTGGCGGGGTGTGAGGCGTGGTAGTGGCGGGGTGTGAGGCGAGGTGTGAGGCGTGGTAGTGGCGGGGTGTGAGGCGTGGTAGTGGTGTGGTGTGAGGCGTGGTAGTGGCGGGGTGTGAGGCGTGGTAGAGGCGGGGTGTGAGGCGTGGTAGTGGCGGGGTGTGAGGCGTGGTAGTGGCGGGGTGTGAGGCTTGGTAGTGGTGTGGTGTGAGGCGTGGTAGTGGCGGGGTGTGAGGCGTGGTAGTGGCGGGGTGTGAGGCGTAGTAGTGGCGGGGTGTGAGGCGTGGTAGTGGCGGGGTGTGAGGCGGGGTGTGAGGCGTGGTAGTGGTGTGGTGTGAGGCGTGGTAGTGGCGTGGTGTGAGGCGTGGTAGTGGTGTGGTGTGAGGCGTGGTAGTGGTGTGGTGTGAGGCGTGGTAGTGGTGTGGTGTGAGGCGGGGTGTGAGGCGGGGTGTGAGGCGTGGTAGTGGTGTGGTGTGAGGCGTGGTGTGAGGCGTGGTAATGGTGTGGTGTGAGGCGTGGTAGTGGCGTGGTGTGAGGCGTGGTAGTGGTGTGGTGTGAGGCGTGGTAGTGGTGTGGTGTGAGGCGTGGTAGTGGAGGGGTGTGAGGCGTGGTAGTGGCGGGGTGTGAGGCGTGGTAGTGGCGGGGTGTGAGGCGTGGTAGTGGCGGGGTGTGAGGCGTGGTAGTGGCGGGGTGTGAGGCGTGGTAGTGGCGGGTGTGAGGCGTGGTAGTGGCGGGGTGTGAGGCGTGGTAGTGGTGTGGTGTGAGGCGTGGTAGTGGTGTGGTGTGAGGCGTGGTAGTGGCGGGGTGTGAGGCGTGGTAGTGGTGTGGTGTGAGGCGTGGTAGTGGCGGGGTGTGAGGCGTGGTAGTGGCGGGGTGTGAGGCTTGGTAGTGGTGTGGTGTGAGGCGTGGTAGTGGCGGGGTGTGAGGCTTGGTAGTGGTGTGGTGTGAGGCGTGGTAGTGGCGGGGTGGGAGGCGTGGTGTGAGGCTTGGTAGTGGTGTGGTGTGAGGCGTGGTAGTGGCGGGGTGGGAGGCGTGGTGTGAGGCTTGGTAGTGGTGTGGTGTGAGGCGTGGTAGTGGCGGGGTGTGAGGCGTGGTAGTGGTGTGGTGTGAGGCGTGGTAGTGGCGTGGTGTGAGGCGTGGTAGTGGCGGGGTGTGAGGCGTGGTAGTGGCGGGGTGTGAGGCGTGGTGTGAGGCGGGGTAGTGGCGTGGTGTGAGGCGTGGTAGTGGTGTGGTGTGAGGCGTGGTAGTGGCGGGGTGTGAGGCGTGGTAGTGGTGTGGTGTGAAGCGTGGTAGTGGCGGGGTGTGAGGCGTGGTAGTGGCGGGGTGTGAGGCTTGGTAGTGGTGTGGTGTGAGGCGTGGTAGTGGCGGGGTGTGAGGCTTGGTAGTGGTGTGGTGTGAGGCGTGGTAGTGGCGGGGTGGGAGGCGTGGTGTGAGGCTTGGTAGTGGTGTGGTGTGAGGCGTGGTAGTGGCGGGGTGGGAGGCGTGGTGTGAGGCTTGGTAGTGGTGTGGTGTGAGGCGTGGTAGTGGCGGGGTGTGAGGCGTGGTAGTGGTGTGGTGTGAGGCGTGGTAGTGGCGTGGTGTGAGGCGTGGTAGTGGCGGGGTGTGAGGCGTGGTAGTGGCGGGGTGTGAGGCGTGGTGTGAGGCGGGGTAGTGGCGTGGTGTGAGGCGTGGTAGTGGTGTGGTGTGAGGCGTGGTAGTGGCGGGGTGTGAGGCGTGGTAGTGGTGTGGTGTGATGCGTGGTAGTGGCGGGGTGTGAGGCGTGGTAGTGGTGTGGTGTGAGGCGTGGTAGTGGCGGGGTGTGAGGCGTGGTGTGAGGCGTGGTGTGAGGCGTGGTAGTGGCGGGGTGTGAGGCGTGGTAGTGGTGTGGTGTGAGGCGTGGTAGTGGCGGGGTGTGAGGCGTGGTAGTGGCGGGGTGTGAGGCGTGGTAGTGGCGGGGTGTGAGGCGTGGTAGTGGCGGGGTGTGAGGCGTGGTAGTGGCGTGGTGTGAGGCGTGGTAGTGGCGGGGTGTGAGGCGTGGTAGTGGCGGGGTGTGAGGCGTGGTGTGAGGCGGGGTAGTGGCGTGGTGTGAGGCGTGGTAGTGGTGGGGTGTGAGGCGTGGTAGTGGCGGGGTGTGAGGCGTGGTAGTGGCGGGGTGTGAGGCGTGGTGTGAGGCGTGGTAGTGGCGGGGTGTGAGGCGTGGTAGTGGTGTGGTGTGAGGCGTGGTAGTGGCGGGGTGTGAGGCGTGGTAGTGGTGTGGTGTGAGGCGTGGTAGTGGCGGGGTGTGAGGCGTGGTGTGAGGCGTGGTGTGAGGCGTGGTAGTGGCGGGGTGTAAGGCGTGGTAGTGGTGTGGTGTGAGGCGTGGTAGTGGCGGGGTGTGAGGCGTGGTAGTGGCGGGGTGTGAGGCGTGGTAGTGGCGGGGTAGTGGCGGGGTGTGAGGCGTGGTAGTGGCGGGGTGTGAGGCGTGGTAGTGGCGTGGTGTGAGGCGTGGTAGTGGCGGGGTGTGAGGCGTGGTGTGAGGCGTGGTGTGAGGCGTGGTAGTGGCGGGGTGTGAGGCGTGGTGTGAGGCGTGGTAGTGGCGGGGTGTGAGGCGTGGTAGTGGCGGGGTGTGAGGCGTGGTAGTGGCGGGGTGTGAGGCGTGGTAGTGGCGTGGTGTGAGGCGTGGTAGTGGCGGGGTGTGAGGCGTGGTAGTGGCGGGGTGTGAGGCGTGGTAGTGGCGTGGTGTGAGGCGTGGTAGTGGCGTGGTGTGAGGCGTGGTAGTGGCGGGGTGTGAGGCGTGGTAGTGGCGGGGTGTGAGGCGTGGTAGTGGCGGGGTGTGAGGCTTGGTAGTGGCTGGGTGTGAGGCGTGGTGTGAGGCGTGGTAGTGGCGTGGTGTGAGGCGTGGTAATGGCGGGGTGTGAGGCTTGGTAGTTGCGGGGTGTGAGGCGTGGTAGTGGTGTGGTGTGAGGCGTGGTAGTGGTGTGGTGTGAGGCGTGGTAGTGGTGAGGTGTGAGGCGTTTTAGTGGTGTGGTGTGAGGCGTGGTAGTGGCGGGGTGTGAGGCGTGGTAGTGGCGGGGTGTGAGGCGTGGTAGTGGCGGGGTGTGAGGCGTGGTAGTGGCGGGGTGTGAGGCGTGGTAGTGGCGGGGTGTGAGGCGTGGTAGTGGTGGGGTGTGAGGCGTGGTAGTGGCGGGGTGTGAGGCGTGGTAGTGGCGGGGTGTGAGGCGTGGTAGTGGTGGGGTGTGAGGCGTGGTAGTGGCGGGGTGTGAGGCGTGGTAGTGGCGGGGTGTGAGGCGTGGTAGTGGCGGGGTGTGAGGCGTGGTAGTGGTGGGGTGTGAGGCGTGGTAGTGGCGGGGTGTGAGGCGTGGTAGTGGTGGGGTGTGAGGCGTGGTAGTGGTGGGGTGTGAGGCGTGGTAGTGGCGGGGTGTGAGGCGTAGTATGAGGCGTGGTGTGAGGCGTGGTAGTGGCGGGGTGTGAGGCGTGGTAGTGGCGGGGTGTGAGGCGTGGTAGTGGCATGGTGTGAGGCGTGGTAGTGGCGGGGTGTGAGGCGTGGTAGTGGCGGGGTGTGAGGCGTGGTAGTGGCGGGGTGTGAGGCGTGGTAGTGGCGGGGTGTGAGGCGTGGTAGTGGCGGGGTGTGAGGCGTGGTAGTGGCGGGGTGTGAGGCGTAGTATGAGTATAATAATTTTGTAACTAGCGTCAAACATTGTTATTTGCTTAGCTAAACGAACTAGAGGGTTCAGTTCCTGAACCGATTATGTGCCTCTGTAATCCTTTACACCACCGCCCACGGGATGGGTATGGGGTGCATAATAAAGAAAGAAATAGAAGAAATTGAAATTGCATAATACGGTTATTAACATTCAATAATAGTAAGATAAAGCAATGAAGACCAAATGGGAGACCAGTGATCAGATGAATATTACAGACTCAAGGGTAGCCTTCTCTTCTTGTATATAAATGAAAAAATAAATTCGTTTGTTTAATTCTAATGCTTGTAGGCGAAAACAGTTGTGAACGTCAGCTAGCGCACAAGTACATGAGCGCCCAAAATACTTTTACACAAAAGACATGTACAGACAGGCATGTGGCTTCTGACTTCTTTTTTATTGATTAATATTAAATATTAGGCGCTTACCTATAATAGTTATCATTTTATACAAGTATAACTATCACATAATAAATATAAAAGGAGTTTATCCAAAAACTGACAGGAGTGTTGTGTTTTGTGCGTTGGATCGTGTTTGTGGGCATTCGGGTGTGTTGTGTTTACAAACAACTGCCTCGTCGCAGCACCAAGGATCAGCTGACGCCATAAACACAACAACATCCTGCCCTATGGTGCGGCAAGTCTCCCTCTAACATACATTAATGCTTTAGTCGCCGCTCCTCTACAGCACAACGTAGCAAACACTTTTGAAGCTCATATCATTCTCAACATAAACACGTCTCCCTACATTTGTACTGGTGTCATCAGGAAGATAAACCCTTCATGCAAACTGCACCATCAGAGCATAACAAACACCATTGCTGAATTTCCACATAGCAACGTTAAGGGAAATGTGTCATACAAACTGCCCCAATCATAAAGAGGACGTACCACCATTAACCGCCAAGTACTAACCCCAAGTTGTCTAACCGTCAACATTGACTGTGCTCCGTGACGTGACGCACCTTCCAACATCACCCAGTCACCCAGTCATCCAGAGGAGAAAACAACTGACATTGCACCGAGCAAGCATAAAGATGAAAACTCACCAGTGTGCAGAGTGCGGGAAGAGCTTCAGTCAGCTTGGAGGTCTGAAGACTCACATGTTAGTGCATTCGGGTGACAAACCTCACAAGTGTCCCGAGTGTGGGAAGAGATTTAGTCAGCGTGCAAGTATGAAGACTCACATGTTAGTGCATTCGGGTGACAAACCACATGAGTGTTATGAGTGTGGGAAGAAATTCAGTCAGCGTGGAAATATGAAGACTCACATGTTAGTGCATTCGGGTGACAAACCTCACAAGTGTCCAGAGTGTGGGAGAAGGTTCAGTCTGCTTCGAAGTTTGAAAACTCACATATTGGTACATTCAGGTGACAAACCTCACGAGTGTCCCGAGTGTGGGAAGAGATTCAGCCTGCTTCGAAATATGAAAACTCACATATTAGTGCATTCAGGTGACAAACCACACGAGTGTCCAGAGTGTGGGAAGAGATTCAGTCGTCATAACCATATGAAGAGACATATGTTAAGGCATTCAGATGAAAGACGCTTTGAGTGTGCAGAGTGCGGCAGAAGATTTAAAGAACGTGAAACTATAATAACTCACATGTTAATTCATACGGAGGATCAACCTCACAAATGTCAAGAGTGTGGGAAGAGATTCAGGCATCCTCAAAGTATGAAAATTCATATGTTGGTGCATTCAGGTGTGAAACCTCATGAATGTCCAGAGTGTGGAAAAAGATTCAGTCAGCTTGGACATATGAAAACTCACAGGATGGTACACAAACAGGGACGTTAGAAAGAACTTTTTCAGTGTCAGGGTAGTTAACAAATGAAATCTATTAGGTGGTGATGTGGTGGAGGCAGACTCCATACATAGTTTCAATTGTAAATATGATAGACCCCAATAGGCTCAGGAATCTTTACACCAGTTGATTGATAGTTGAGAGGTGGGACCCCCTAAACTCAATCCCCCGCAAGCACAACTAGGTGAGTACACAGGTGATAGGTTAAAAATGTTGAATGTGGGAGAAGATTCAGAGAACTTTTAGGTAAATTGAAGTGCATTTCCAGTATATCCTATATACAGTTTTAATCTTTGCATTGAAAATATCATGCTGTCACTTTGTCAGTTGAATGACCTACAAAGTTGTATTTGTTTTATTTTGTGTGAAAAATACACTTCATAATCTTCATATAATCTTATTATAAACAACAATCTCAACAAAAACCACATCATTCTGGGAGGAGACTTAAATATTGACCTGGGTCAACGAAATTGCTCTCAAGTTGACTATTTCCTTAACAGCATGAACTCCTGTATGCTAATCCCCACAATCACCAAACCTACCCGAGTCACTCAAACATCAGCCACTACCTTGGACCACATATGGACAAACATAACAGCTCCCCTTGTATCTGGTATAATCTACGACAGAACAACTGACCACTATCCTACCTTTCTCATAGCGAACATGGACATAACACCACCAAAAAGCAAGAAACTTTCATTTAGGCTACACAGTGAATCAGCTTTAGACAATCTTACAGAGGCACTTCACAATATTAACTGGGATTCTGAATTCAATAATACCCATGATATAAATTCATTAGCTAACCTCTTCCTCTCCAAAACTCTAAGCCTCTACAACCTTCATTGTCCCCTTCTTACCAAGCAAGTAACTGACAAAAGATTAAACAATCCATGGCTCACAAGTGGCATTCTCAACTCAATCAACAAGAAACATGAATATGAAAAGAAAGTTAGGATTGGCCTAGTTTCAAAGGAAGTAGCTAAAAGGTACTCATCAATGCTTACCAGTATCATAAGAAAGGCAAAACTTGCATATTATGTGAATAGATTCAATGAAGCAAAAGGCAACATGAAAAGCACTTGGAAAACTATCTCTAGTATCCTAGGAACTAAACAACACTCACATAACCAAATAAAACTCTACAAGGATGGGGATATACCGTCAACTGATTTAGAAATGGCAAATGAATTTAATAGTTTCTTTTCATCGGTTGGTGCTAATCTTGCCAGTAAAATCCCACAGACTCAGACACATATTAACACATATCTCTCAGGCAGCTATCCAAACACTCTTCTCCTTTCACCAATCAGCCCGGCAGATGTTGTGTCCATCATACACTCTCTAAAAACCAAGACAGGGAACACCAGTGAAATTCCGTCCAATGTGTACAAGAGAGCCTCCCATGCCCTTGCCCCACCCATAGCACTACTGTTCAACAAATCTATAGAGTGTCACACCTTCCCTGATATCCTCAAAAAAGCAAGAGTAACGCCAGTCCATAAAGGAGGCAATCCGGCGGACATAAACAATTATAGACCAATATCAAATCTACCCATTCTATCAAAAATATTTGAAAAAATTATTTACAAACAGCTCTATTCCTACCTCGTAAAATTCGACATACTCAGCCCCTGCCAGTTTGGCTTCCGGTCCCAAAAGAGCACCAACGATGCAATCATTAGTCTCCTTGACGTTATCTACTCAGCCCTTGACAAAAATGAGTTTCCGATTGGACTCTTCATTGACCTAAGAAAAGCCTTTGATACTGTTAATCACAACTACCTCTTACTTAAACTCCAGCATTATGGAATCCGAGGCCTTGCCCTTGACTACATCCGATCCTATCTTAGTGACAGACACCAATATGTAACCATCAATGATACAACTTCTTCCACTCTACCAATTACCGTTGGAGTGCCACAGGGCAGCATCTTAGGACCTCTTCTATTTCTTATATATATAAACGATCTGCCTAATGTCTCTAATATTCTCAAACCTATATTGTTTGCTGACGATACTAACCTTATCTATTCAAACCTCAACCCACATACACTAAATAATGTTGTGAATAATGAATTAAAAAAAGTCCACTTATGGATGTCAACGAACAAACTAACATTAAACATCGAAAAGACTTACTACATCTTATTTGGAAGCAAATCATCAAATGCAATTCAGCTACAGATAGACAACATTAACATCAGTAATAAAAATGATGACAAGTTTCTTGGCCAATTCCTAGACAAGAGACTCAACTTCAGCACCCACATTCAACACATAACTAAGAAAGTCTCTAAGACAGTTGGTATACTCTCCAAAATCAGATATTATGTTCCTAACTCTGCTCTCCTCTCACTATATTATGCACTAATCTACCCCTATCTTAATTATGGTATCTGTGCATGGGGGTCTACCACTGCAAACCACCTTAAGCCCATCATCACACAGCAAAAATCTGCTATCAGAATAATAACTAACTCTGCTTTCAGACAACACTCAGCTCCCTTGTTTAAATCCCTAAACTTGCTAAATATTAACTCCCTCCACACATTCTCTTGTGTCAACTACATTTACAAAACCCCTGTTCTTAAATGCAAACCATGCTCTGAAACTCTCCCTGGACAGATGTAATAGGACCCATTATCACCACACCAGAAATAAATATCTCTTTGATATCCCCAGGGTCAAACTTAATCTGTGTAAACACTCTATGCAAATTAAGGGACCTAGTCTATGGAACTCACTCCCTAGTGAATTGAAAAACTGTAAAACTTTTGCCTTATTTAAAAGCAAAACCAAAAAGTACCTAACTTCATCTTCTTAGTTTCCTACACTGAGCTTTAAATTTGCTCTGTACCTAGTGTTACCCAATCTCCTAATTTTTATGTAATATCAAACAACCTTATTATTGTGTTCATTGCTGTCTTCTTTTATGTGCTAGCCATATGCTGTATTGTGACTACCGATTTTTGTCAACTACCATTCAAGCTGTCATTGCAATCAATCTAATATTGTTTCTGCTGTATTGTGCCTACCAATTTTTGTCAACTACCATTCAAGCTGTCATTGCAATCAATCTTAGCTACCTATGTGCTTTAATATACTGTACCTACAATTTTCTCTCATCTTTTTTTCATTTTATGTAACTGTTATCATTTTTTTGTCTATAAATTTTGCAAGTATTTACCTCCTTAAAATTTTCTTAGATTAAGGACCTGCCCGAAACGCTGCGCGTGCTAGTGGCTTTACAAGACTGTAATTACCATATTTGTATCCTCACATTCCTTATGTACATTCTTGTATATGCATAAATAAATAAATAAATAAAATAAATATATTACTGTCCCCCCTTTCCCACCCAAGAAGCTGATTAAAGAACAGTCCTTGCTTCGACAAGAAGCAAAGTACAATGCCTTAAGCCAAATTGATGCTTTAGTCAGAGAGCGCTCCCTTTCCCAGAGTATTTACACTGATGGATCCTTGCATCAGTCCTATGGTGCAGCTGGAAGTGCAGTTGTTGTGACAGGGAGAGATGGTTCCTTCTCCCATGAGTGTGGAGCGCGTCTAAGTAACTGGGCCTCCACTCTTCAAACAGAATTGGTTGCCATAATCCTTGCACTAGAGCGCGTATATGAATCCAAAGTTGACACGCTAATTGTAAGTGACTCCTTGTCATCCGTGACTGCCCTCAGCTCCCCAAGGCATAACTGTGACGTGCTTATCTCTGAAGCTAGACACAGATATAGTGAAATAATCAATGATGGAGTCAGAGTTTGTCTCCTGTGGATTCCTTCCCATATTGGTCTCCGAATGCATGATAGAACTGATGAGCTAGCCAAGACTTTTGCTCGTAAAGAGGGAATTGATTACCAACTTGGACTGCCTTTGAGCAGCCTGAGGGCAGCAATATCCCAGGAACATCAACTAAATTTCAGAGACTTGAGGCAAAGTGAAATTCACACCATTTACTCCATCTATCATCATTCTATTATGCATGAAGAACCGCACGTCTATGGGTCATCCAATAATGTTAGCAGACTTCTAGATGTTACCACTGCTAGGCTTAGGCTCGGCTACAAGTACCTCTGGGAGTTTGTAACATCTGCTGATTTACATTTGACTAAATGTAAACTCTGTTAGCAGAACTATTTGCATACTTTGCGTCATTATATAATGGAATGTGAAAAAATTGCGGAATTTAGAAATAACACCATCAATAGTGTCCAAGAAATGTGTAAGTACTTCATTCATAATGATGTGCTGCCCGAAATTTTAGCGAAGTATCCAAAATTTGTTTACTGTAGGTAATGCATGCACATGACTGTAAAGCTGCCGCCCAGTTGGGTGGGTGTGGAGCAAGACTAGTGACTCACTATAGATGTAAAGTGCCTCGTATAGTGACTGTTGTGAGCCTCTTGTAATGTCACTTGTGACACCTCTTTGTCACTTGTGACACAAAGATTATTGATGTGTGTAATTGTGTGGGTGATTAGATATGTATGTGTATGTATATGTGTATACGTATATATATATGTACATGTATGTATGAGGGTGTGTACATGTGTATACAACATTGATAATTTTGTAACTAGCGTCAAATATTGTTATTTGCTTAGCTAAACGAACTAGAGGGTTCAGTTCCTGAACCGATTATGTGCCTCTGTAATCCTTTACACCACCGCCCACGGGATGGGTATGGGGTGCATAATAAAGAAAGAAATTGAAATTGAGCAATGTTATGTACTCTCTAGAGAAAATGTATGTTCTTGTATATAAATGAATAAATAAATTCGTTTGTTTAATTCTAATGCTTGTAGGCGAGAACAGTTGTGAACGCCAGCTAGCGCACAAGTACATGAGCGCCCAAAATACTTTTACACAAAAGACATGTACAGACAGGCGTGTGGCTTCCGACTTCTTTTTTATTGATTAATATTAAATATTAGGCGCTTACCTATAATAGTTATCATTTTATACAAGTATAACTATCACATAATAAATATAAAAGGAGTTTATCCAAAAACTGGCAGAAGTGTTGTGTTTTGTGCGTTGTATCGTGTTTGTGGGCATTCGGGTGTGTTGTGTTTACGCTGGCGGGCGGCGTCCTTACCAACTCCGGATTATGTCTATTACATCACTAAACTTCATTTAATAATTATATGCCTATTAAGTGTAAGATTTAAATTGTTAATAGCATTATATTGTCGTTTTAATATGGAACACGTACACATATGCGAAACGTCCAAAGCTGGTGTCCGAAGTGGTAAAAATATTAGTGTGCGATGTTGTCATTGTACGGAGTGTCTTGTATCCCCCTTAAGAATAAAACAGCAGCAACAACAATAGCCAAAACAACAAAAAAAAACAAGAAACAATTGCCCTGAAACGTGATATGAAACCTTTTGGAATTCCTGTTATATTTTGTATATTTTTATGTTGTGACTAACGGGTACGCCGGAGCGCAACCGATCCCACGATCGTCGGGGATCCCCTAAATCAACAACAACACGAGTGGACAAGGAGAGGTTGGCTTCTTAATTCTACTGTGTGGAGACTTGCTAATTTATCCTTTCAAGATTGATGTTTGAGGTAAGCAAGAATCAAAGTTATTGTTGTTTAATTATAAAAGCTTGATAATGGCACCAAAGACTGGGGAGTCTGTAGGTGGAGTTCCTATGGCGCGCAGTAAACTTTTTTGGGGTAATCATCAGGATATCTCAATGTTATGGGACTCTTGTTCAACCCTGATGACATACAGACGTCTGGACACAAACTCTGCCAGGGGACGTTGACCAGACCACACACTAGAAGGTGAAGGGACGACGACGTTTCGGTCCGTCCTGGACCATTCTCAAGTCAATCTGCCAGGGGACCACCGGAACACCTGCCGCGATTATATCCATTGGGTCTAGGTCCTGGTCCGTCTAATTACCACAAGCTACACAAAGCTTCCTGGCAATACGTTAGTAATGAATAAATATGATATGTTAGGTTGACCTAACCTAACCTAATCTAACCTAACCTAACCGACGCTTGGATCGTCAACTTGATTTGGCGTCACCAGCTCTTTTTTTCGTCTAATTTCTTTATAAAAAGATACTTTTTCAGATTAAAATTATGTTTTTTCGTGTTGTACATTCAGCACCAACATTATAATGAGTAAATATATCATTTATTCATTACTAACGTATTGCCAGGAAGCTTAGTGAAGCTTGTGTAGCTTGTGGTAGCTTGCAGTAATTAGGCGGACTGGTCGAGGGGTCCAAGCGACAATGTTGTGGAACGACTTATCCAAGATAAATTGTCACCTGGAGAGAGTTTGCTGGCATATCAGCCTCTTGTACACAGTATAATAATAATAATAATAGTAATAATAATAATAATAATAATAATAATAATAATAGTTTATTTAGGAAAAGTACATACATAGATGCAGAGTTAGAAACATTCTAATTATTTATAGACAGAGCTAGTAGGTTAGCTAGGTAACTCCATATAAGGTAGGTTACATGGAGTTAATTAGGTAGTACTTAGTTTTCATCTTAAACTGGTTGAGAGAGGTACAGCCTTTGACATGATTGGGAAGGTCATTACACATTCTGGGTCCCTTGATTTGTAGAGCATTTCTAGTTTGATTAAGTCGTTTGATTAAGTCATAAAAAACTGTTCCCGTAGCAGTAGGAGAATGCTCATCAAACTTGCAAATCCCACTGTTAAGTTTGACCTCATACAATCACCTGCTAAGCAAAAAACTAACCTCTATATAAATGAGTGCCTTACAAAGCGGCATGGATTCCTCCTCTTCAGGCTGCGTAAAATTCGCAAACTAAACCCTAAAATTCGCAAAACAAACTAAAGCAGTGCTACACTAGGAATGGAACGATCATTGTAAAAAAGGAAAGTGCAGGAAAATGATATGAAATAAAGTGTGACCAACAACTACTGGCCTACTTTAGTGATTGTGGTATATCTGAAAACCTGAACCCGATCAATGCCAATACTGAAAATAACTCTTTGAGTGTCTGAGCCTAACCCAACTTAATCCAAACTTGTCCAAGGTGCTGTCTCTGCCTTACCATTTACCTAATGTTCTCTCATTCATATAAATTCCTAAGTAATCAGTCAAGTCTCCATGCACTTATGCAAGCATCTACCTCAGTATCATTGTAAAATTTTACTCTTAAATCTAATCTTACCCTATTCTTTTTAAATTTAAAATTTAATTGTACTGATTTATGTCATTTATTGAAATTAATTATTGATCTCATTTTGTTTTCTTAAGTTCATACTAATTATAGGTTCAAAACTAAGCTAAATAAAATTAATTATCTTTAAGATTATTTTACTTTGCAATTATCATTTGTCTCATTACTTTTTTGTTATACAGTGGTACCTCGGAACACGAGTGTCCCTGTATGCGAGTTTTTCGGAATACGAGCCGGATTTCCTCGGAAAATGTGTCTCGGAAGGCGAGGGTTACCTCGGAACGCGAGTTTGTTGATACGCGTTCAGGCCGACCTAGCGCGTGGTGGTACGGCGATCGTCGCCCCTCCACCCCTTAGTTTACCATTGTCTCCCGCCCAGTGACTATCCCTCCTGAATTCTTCACAAGGATTTACAGTTTTATGTCGGTTTTCTGGGGGGAGCCCCGTCGGCTCCCCGGAGCTCTACCGGCTGATATGCTAATGTCAGACTTTGGCATCAGTCATGTGTATGGAGTTCTAGGGCCTACCGGGGACCATGGCCAGAACCTGGCCCCCTCAGAGAGGCAAGGGGAGCAATGGCCTATAGAAGCCCCCGTGTGGTTGGAAGCATTCTATGTCTGCCATCGACCGGGTCAAGCATCCAGAAAGGTAAGCATTCCAAAACAAACCCCTATTGTGGTGAAAATTGCTACCTAAAGCCGAACTAGTGGATAGAACTCTTCAACAGAAAACAAGGAAACTAGTATGACGTCATATGTCACCGCGCCGCTGTCTGCGCAGCTCCCCCCTCCCCGGGAGGGGGAAGGGGGAGCCCCAGACCTCCCACGCCGGCTATCCACCCACCAGTTCTTCGGCTGATGCTATAGGCAACGGTTATGTGCTCCGGCTCCAGTGGTTGTTTCAGCACTGTACCTAGAGTGTGGTGTCTGTTTTCTAGGTGGTGCGTGAGCCGGGAGTGATTCTTCAGTACTCGGGCTGCATGCGCCTAGGGTTCCCTTCCCTAGGTGCCCTGTAAGTACTGCCCTTGGGGCTTGGGGCCACCTTCCACAAGTTCCTTGGGTCTTGCCCCTGCTTGGCCGTTTACTGCTTGGTTTTCGGCCGCTCTTTGTGTGCTCGGGTGTTCTGTCTCCCTTGTTCGCCTTAGAGTAAGGGGCAGTGTTTGCACTGGTGGGGTGCAGGGTACTGTGCAGCTTGTCTTTACCAATCATAGCGGCCGGCTCTGTTCCGCTTGGGTACGCTGTCCTCTTGCGGGGCTTTCTTTTTCTTTTTGTTTATCTACCTGGTGGGGGGGGGGTTCTCCCTTCGTTCTTGCCCCTTGTGTCCCTTGTGTTCTGAGTATTTTCTGGTGGTACCCCCTGCTAGGTCCCCGTGAGTGTACACATCCCGGGGGTTCAGCTCTTAGAAAGTTATTTGGTAGCTTTGGGTGCCGGTTAGCAGTACCCTGCCTGGGATTACCTGAGTGCGAGTCCTCTTATAGTAAACGCTCGGGACCCTGGGAAACCCCTGGGAGCGCGTGGGTCCGATGGATGTGACACCAGAGTCCCCCCCCTCGCTTCCAGCGAGTTTGAGGGTTGCTCTCACCTTTTGTCTCTGGGTGACTCTCTGTTTTGCCTCCGTCTGCTACCTGTGGGGTCGGTGACACCTTCGACCCGGAGTCCTGCGAGTTTGGTTGCTCGTTGTGGCTTGGTTACCCAGTTGTTCTAACGAAGCGGGTGCGGGCAGCAGGGGCGTTGCACTTGAGCTTTGCTGGTGGCAACGTTCTCGTGGTTTCCTCCCCGGGAGCCCCGGGGCTGCCCCGTTGTAGTTCGTTTTGGGACTTGGGGGTGTTGGTTGCTTCGGTTCAATCCACGCCCCCTTGTCTTTCCCCTGGTTCACCCTTCCTGCCTGCATCCGGTTCCTTACTGTCTGTAGGTTCGGGGCGGGGTTTTTGGTGGTGTTGAGACTCGGGCAGTCTCGGGGAATTCCCCTTCCGGGGTAGTGACGGGGGCATTTGAGCCTGTTCCTCCAGCCGTGTTGTATGAGTCTGCCAGTGGGGTCCCTTCCTTAGTGTTTTCACGGCTGCCCCGGTTTTCTGGTACGGCCGGGGCTTTGGGGAAACGGCTCGACCCTGGGGCCTGTCGTGTCGGTTGCCGGGGCTGGGGAGGGGCTGACTTGGGGGGCCTTGGCCCCGTTGGACCCCATGGGGGTATTTATCCCCCTCTAGGCGGGGCTTGTGGTTACGCGGAGTGGGGTCTTTCCTCCCCACTCAGGAGTGGTTGTAAGTGTGGTGGGTGGCAGGAGTGGTTGTGGGTGTGGTGGGTGTCAGGAGTGGTTGTGGGTGTGGTGGGTGGCAGGAGTGGTTGTGGGTGTGGTGGGTGTCAGGAGTGGTTGTGGGTGTGGTGGGTGTCAGGAGTGGTTGTGGGTGTGGTGGGTGTCAGGAGTGGATGTGGGTGTGGTGGGTGGCAGGAGTGGTTGTGGGTGTGGTGGGTGGCAGGAGTGGATGTGGGTGTGGTGGGTGGCAGGAGTGGTTGTGGGTGTGGTGGGTGGCAGGAGTGGTTGTGGGTGTGGTGGGTGGCAGGAGTGGTTGTGGGTGTGGTGGGTGGCAGGAGTGGTTGTAGGTGTGGTGGGTGGCAGGAGTGGTTGTGGGTGTGGTGGGTGGCAGGAGTGGTTATAGGTGTGGTGGGTGGCAGGAGTGGTTGTAGGTGTGGTGGGTGGCAGGAGTGGTTGTAGGTGTGGTGGGTGGCAGGAGTGGTTGTGGGTGTGGTGGGTGGCAGGAGTGGTTGTGGGTGTGGTGGGTGGCAGGAGTGGTTGTGGGTGTGGTGGGTGGCAGGAGTGGTTGTGGGTGTGGTGGGTGGCAGGAGTGGTTGTAGTTGTGGTGGGTGGCAGGAGTGGTTGTGGGTGTGGTGGGTGGTAGGAGTGGTTGTGGGTGTGGTGGGTGGCAGGAGTGGTTGTGGGTGTGGTGGGTGGCAGGAGTAGATGTGGGTGTGGTGGGTGGCAGGAGTGGATGTGGGTGTGGTGGGTGGCAGGAGTGGATGTGGGTGTGGTGGGTGGCAGGAGTGGTTGTGGGTGGGTTTTGGGTGGCAGGAGTGGGTGTGGGTGTGGTGGGTGGTAGGAGTGGTTGTAGGTGTGGTGGGTGGCAGGAGTGGTTGTGGGTGTGGTGGGTGGCAGGAGTGGTTGTAGGTGTGGTGGGTGGCAGGAGTGGTTGGGGTGTGGTGGGTGGCAGGAGTGGTTGTAGGTGTGGTGGGTGGCAGGAGTGGCTGTGGGTGTGGTGGGTGGCAGGAGTGGGTGTGGGTGTGGTGGGTGGTAGAAGTGGTTGTAGGTGTGGTGGGTGGCAGGAGTGGTTGTAGGTGTGGTGGGTGGCAGGAGTGGATGTGGGTGTGGTGGGTGGCAGGAGTAGATGTGGGTGTGGTGGGTGGCAGGAGTGTGGGTGTGGTGGGTGGCAGGAGTGGATGTGGGTGTGGTGGGTGGCAGGAGTGGTTGTGGGTGTGGTAGGTGGCAGGAGTAGGTGTGGGTGTGGTGGGTGGCAGGAGTGGATGTGGGTGTGGTGGGTGGCAGGAGTGGATGTGGGTGTGGTGGGTGGCAGGAGTGGTTGTGGGTGTGGTGGGTGGCAGGAGTGGATGTGGGTGTGGTGGGTGGCAGGAGTGGTTGTGGGTGTGGTGGGTGGCAGGAGTGGATGTGGGTGTGGTGGGTGGCAGGAGTGGATGTGGGTGTGGTGGGTGGCAGGAGTGGTTGTGGGTGTGGTGGGTGGCAGGAGTGGTTGCAGGTGTGGTGGGTGGCAGGAGTGGATGTGGGTGTGGTGGGTGGCAGGAGTGGTTGTAGGTGTGGTGGGTGGCAGGAGTGGTTGTAGGTGTGGTGGGTGGCAGGAGTGGTTGTGGGTGTGGTGGGTGGCAGGAGTGGATGTGGGTTTGGTGGGTGGCAGGAGTGGTTGTAGGTGTGGTGGGTGGCAGGAGTGGATGTGGGTGTGGTGGGTGGCAGGAGTGGGTGTGGTGGGTGGCAGGAGTGGATGTGGGTGTGGTGGGTGGCAGGAGTGGTTGTAGGTGTGGTGGGTGGCAGGAGTGGTTGTAGGTGTGGTGGGTGGCAGGAGTGGATGTGGGTGTGGTGGGTGGCAGGAGTGGATGTGGGTGTGGTGGGTGGCAGGAGTGGTTGTAGGTGTGGTGGGTGGCAGGAGTGGTTGTAGGTGTGGTGGGTGGCAGGAGTGGTTGAAGGTGTGGTGGGTGGCAGGAGTGGTTGTAGGTGTGGTGGGTGGCAGGAGTGGTTGTAGGTGTGGTGGGTGGCAGGAGTGGATGTGGGTGTGGTGGGTGGCAGGAGTGGTTGTGGGTGTGGTGGGTGTCAGGAGTGGATGTGGGTGTGGTGGTTGGCAGGAGTGGTTGTGGGTGTGGTGGGTGGCAGGAGTGGATGTGGGTGTGGTGGGTGGCAGGAGTGGTTGTGGGTGTGGTGGGTGGCAGGAGTGGTTGTGGGTGTGGTGGGTGGCAGGAGTGGTTGTGGGTGTGGTGGGTGGCAGGAGTGGTTGTAGGTGTGGTGGGTGGCAGGAGTGGTTGTGGGTGTGGTGGGTGGCAGGAGTGGTTATAGGTGTGGTGGGTGGCAGGAGTGGTTGTAGGTGTGGTGGGTGGCAGGAGTGGTTGTGGGTGTGGTGGGTGGCAGGAGTGGTTGTGGGTGTGGTGGGTGGCAGGAGTGGTTGTGGGTGTGGTGGGTGGCAGGAGTGGTTGTGGGTGTGGTGGGTGGCAGGAGTGGTTGTGGGTGTGGTGGGTGGCAGGAGTGGTTGTGGGTGTGGTGCGTGGCAGGAGTGGTTGTAGTTGTGGTGGGTGGCAGGAGTGGTTGTGGGTGTGGTGGGTGGCAGGAGTGGTTGTGGGTGTGGTGGGTGGCAGGAGTGGTTGTGGGTGTGGTGGGTGGCAGGAGTAGATGTGGGTGTGGTGGGTGGCAGGAGTAGATGTGGGTGTGGTGGGTGGCAGGAGTGGATGTGGGTGTGGTGGGTGGCAGGAGTGGATGTGGGTGTGGTGGGTGGCAGGAGTGGTTGTGGGTGGGTTTTGGGTGGCAGGAGTGGGTGTGGGTGTGGTGGGTGGTAGGAGTGGTTGTAGGTGTGGTGGGTGGCAGGAGTGGTTGTAGGTGTGGTGGGTGGCAGGAGTGGTTGTAGGTGTGGTGGGTGGCAGGAGTGGTTGTGGGTGTGGTGGGTGGCAGGAGTGGTTGTAGGTGTGGTGGGTGGCAGGAGTGGCTGTGGGTGTGGTGGGTGGCAGGAGTGGTTGTGGGTGTGGGTGTGGTGGGTGGTAGGAGTGGTTGTAGGTGTGGTGGGTGGCAGGAGTGGTTGTAGGTGTGGTGGGTGGCAGGAGTGGATGTGGGTGTGGTGGGTGGCAGGAGTAGATGTGGGTGTGGTGGGTGGCAGGAGTGTGGGTGTGGTGGGTGGCAGGAGTGGATGTGGGTGTGGTGGGTGGCAGGAGTGGTTGTGGGTGTGGTAGGTGGCAGGAGTGGTTGTGGGTGTGGTAGGTGGCAGGAGTAGGTGTGGGTGTGGTGGGTGGCAGGAGTGGATGTGGGTGTGGTGGGTGGCAGGAGTGGATGTGGGTGTGGTGGGTGGCAGGAGTGGTTGTGGGTGTGGTGGGTGGCAGGAGTGGATGTGGGTGTGGTGGGTGGCAGGAGTGGTTGTGGGTGTGGTGGGTGTCAGGAGTGGATGTGGGTGTGGTGGGTGGCAGGAGTGGTTGTGGGTGTGGTGGGTGGCAGGAGTGGATGTGGGTGTGGTGGGTGGCAGGAGTGGTTGTGGGTGTGGTGGGTGGCAGGAGTGGTTGTGGGTGTGGTGGGTGGCAGGAGTGGTTGTGGGTGTGGTGGGTGGCAGGAGTGGTTGTAGGTGTGGTGGGTGGCAGGAGTGGTTGTGGGTGTGGTGGGTGGCAGGAGTGGTTATAGGTGTGGTGGGTGGCAGGAGTGGTTGTAGGTGTGGTGGGTGGCAGGAGTGGTTGTGGGTGTGGTGGGTGGCAGGAGTGGTTGTGGGTGTGGTGGGTGGCAGGAGTGGTTGTGGGTGTGGTGGGTGGCAGGAGTGGTTGTGGGTGTGGTGGGTGGCAGGAGTTGTTGTAGTTGTGGGGGGTGGCAGGAGTGGTTGTGGGTGTGGTGGGTGGCAGGAGTGGTTGTGGGTGTGGTGGGTGGCAGGAGTAGATGTGGGTGTGGTGGGTGGCAGGAGTAGATGTGGGTGTGGTGGGTGGCAGGAGTGGATGTGGGTGTGGTGGGTGGCAGGAGTGGATGTGGGTGTGGTGGGTGGCAGGAGTGGTTGTGGGTGGGTTTTGGGTGGCAGGAGTGGGTGTGGTGGGTGGTAGGAGTGGTTGTAGGTGTGGTGGGTGGCAGGAGTGGTTGTAGGTGTGGTGGGTGGCAGGAGTGGTTGTGGGTGTGGTGGGTGGCAGGAGTGGTTGTGGGTGTGGTGGGTGGCAGGAGTGGGTGTGGGTGTGGTGGGTGGCAGGAGTGGTTGTAGGTGTGGTGGGTGGCAGGAGTGGTTGTGGGTGTGGTGGGTGGCAGGAGTGGTTGTAGGTGTGGTGGGTGGCAGGAGTGGTTGTGGGTGTGGTGGGTGGCAGGAGTGGTTGTAGGTGTGGTGGGTGGCAGGAGTGGCTGTGGGTGTGGTGGGTGGCAGGAGTGGTTGTGGGTGTGGGTGTGGTGGGTGGTAGGAGTGGTTGTAGGTGTGGTGGGTGGCAGGAGTGGTTGTAGGTGTGGTGGGTGGCAGGAGTGGATGTGGGTGTGGTGGGTGGCAGGAGTAGATGTGGGTGTGGTGGGTGGCAGGAGTGTGGGTGTGGTGGGTGGCAGGAGTGGATGTGGGTGTGGTGGGTGGCAGGAGTGGTTGTGGGTGTGGTAGGTGGCAGGAGTAGGTGTGGGTGTGGTGGGTGGCAGGAGTGGATGTGGGTGTGGTGGGTGGCAGGAGTGGATGTGGGTGTGGTGGGTGGCAGGAGTGGTTGTGGGTGTGGTGGGTGGCAGGAGTGGTTGTGGGTGTGGTGGGTGGCAGGAGTGGGTGTGGGTGTGGTGGGTGGCAGGAGTGGTTGTAGGTGTGGTGGGTGGCAGGAGTGGTTGTGGGTGTGGTGGGTGGCAGGAGTGGTTGTAGGTGTGGTGGGTGGCAGGAGTGGTTGTGGGTGTGGTGGGTGGCAGGAGTGGTTGTAGGTGTGGTGGGTGGCAGGAGTGGATGTGGGTGTGGTGGGTGGCAGGAGTGGTTGTGGGTGTGGGTGTGGTGGGTGGTAGGAGTGGTTGTAGGTGTGGTGGGTGGCAGGAGTGGTTGTAGGTGTGGTGGGTGGCAGGAGTGGATGTGGGTGTGGTGGGTGGCAGGAGTAGATGTGGGTGTGGTGGGTGGCAGGAGTGTGGGTGTGGTGGGTGGCAGGAGTGGATGTGGGTGTGGTGGGTGGCAGGAGTGGTTGTGGGTGTGGTAGGTGGCAGGAGTAGGTGTGGGTGTGGTGGGTGGCAGGAGTGGATGTGGGTGTGGTGGGTGGCAGGAGTGGATGTGGGTGTGGTGGGTGGCAGGAGTGGTTGTGGGTGTGGTGGGTGGCAGGAGTGGATGTGGGTGTGGTGGGTGGCAGGAGTGGTTGTGGGTGTGGTGGGTGGCAGGAGTGGATGTGGGTGTGGTGGGTGGCAGGAGTGGATGTGGGTGTGGTGGGTGGCAGGAGTGGTTGTGGGTGTGGTGGGTGGCAGGAGTGGTTGCAGGTGTGGTGGGTGGCAGGAGTGGATGTGGGTGTGGTGGGTGGCAGGAGTGGTTGTAGGTGTGGTGGGTGGCAGGAGTGGTTGTAGGTGTGGTGGGTGGCAGGAGTGGTTGTGGATGTGGTGGGTGGCAGGAGTGGATGTGGGTTTGGTGGGTGGCAGGAGTGGTTGTAGGTGTGGTGGGTGGCAGGAGTGGATGTGGGTGTGGTGGGTGGCAGGAGTGGGTGTGGTGGGTGGCAGGAGTGGATGTGGGTGTGGTGGGTGGCAGGAGTGGTTGTAGGTGTGGTGGGTGGCAGGAGTGGTTGTAGGTGTGGTGGGTGGCAGGAGTGGATGTGGGTGTGGTGGGTGGCAGGAGTGGATGTGGGTGTGGTGGGTGGCAGGAGTGGTTGTAGGTGTGGTGGGTGGCAGGAGTGGTTGTAGGTGTGGTGGGTGGCAGGAGTGGTTGAAGGTGTGGTGGGTGGCAGGAGTGGTTGAAGGTGTGGTGGGTGTCAGGAGTGGTTGTAGGTGTGGTGGGTGTCAGGAGTGGTTGTAGGTGTGGTGGGTGGCAGGAGTGGATGTGGGTGTGGTGGGTGGCAGGAGTGGTTGTGGGTGTGGTGGGTGGCAGGATTGGTTGTGGGTGTGGTGGGTGGCAGGAGTGGATGTGGGTGTGGTGGGTGGCAGGAGCGGTTGTAGGTGTGGTGGGTGTCAGGAGTGGTTGTAGGTGTGGTGGGTGTCAGGAGTGGTTGTAGGTGTGGTGGGTGGCAGGAGTGGTTGTGGGTGTGGTGGGTGGCAGGAGTGGATGTGGGTGTGGTGGGTGGCAGGAGTGGATGTAGGTGTGGTGGGTGGCAGGAGTGGTTGTAGGTGTGGTGGGTGGCAGGAGTGGTTGTGGGTGTTGGTGTGGTGGGTGGTAGGAGTGGTTGTAGGTGTGGTGGGTGGCAGGAGTGGTTGTAGGTGTGGTGGGTGGCAGGAGTGGTTGTAGGTGTGGTGGGTGTCAGGAGTGGTTGTAGGTGTGGTGGGTGTCAGGAGTGGTTGTAGGTGTGGTGGGTGGCAGGAGTGGATGTGGGTGTGGTGGGTGGCAGGAGTGGTTGTGGGTGTGGTGGGTGGCAGGAGTAGATGTGGGTGTGGTGGGTGGTAGGAGTGGATGTGGGTGTGGTGGGTGGCAGGAGTGGATGTGGGTGTGGTGGGTGGCAGGAGTGGTTGTGGGTGTGGTGGGTGGCAGGAGTGGATGTGGGTGTGGTGGGTGGCAGGAGTGGTTGTGGGTGTGGTGGGTGGCAGGAGTGGATGTGGGTGTGGTGGGTGGCAGGAGTGGATGTGGGTGTGGTGGGTGGCAGGAGTGGATGTGGGTGTGGTGGGTGGCAGGAGTGGATGTGGGTGTGGTGGGTGGCAGGAGTGGATGTGGGTGTGGTGGGTGGCAGGAGTGGTTGTGGGTGTGGTGGGTGGCAGGAGTGGATGTGGGTGTGGTGGGTGGCAGGAGTGGTTGTAGGTGTGGTGGGTGGCAGGAGTGGATGTGGGTGTGGTGGGTGGCAGGAGTGGATGTGGGTGTGGTGGGTGGCAGGAGTGGTTGTAGGTGTGGTGGGTGGCAGGAGTGGTTGTAGGTGTGGTGGGTGGCAGGAGTGGTTGTAGGTGTGGTGGGTGGCAGGAGTGGTTGTAGGTGTGGTGGGTGTCAGGAGTGGTTGTAGGTGTGGTGGGTGGCAGGAGTGGATGTGGTGGGTGGCAGGAGTGGTTGTAGGTGTGGTGGGTGGCAGGAGTGGGGTGTGGTGGGTGGCAGGAGTGGGGTGTGGTGGGTGGCAGGAGTGGATGTGGGTGTGGTGGGTGGCAGGAGTGGTTGTAGGTGTGGTGGGTGGCAGGAGTGGTTGTAGGTGTGGTGGGTGGTAAAAGTGGTTGTAGGTGTGGTGGGTGGCAGGAGTGGTTGTAGGTGTGGTGGGTGAGTGTTGTAGGTGTGGTG